>NW_006239864.1:0-25949 GCF_000226075.1 Solanum tuberosum
CGCAAATCATGTAGTTGTAAAAGAATACTATATCACATACTAAGTAATGAAGTTTCATCGATTCGTCTTGGTTTCTAGTTCTTCAACAGGGAAACAGGAAAAGTTCTTAGTTTCTAAACTTAGAGAAACAATCTTAAGAATCAAACATTCTTTTTCAATTAACTCCAAAAATCGAGAAGAAATCCAGTTCCAATTTAATAACATCCTCAACTGAAACATACACATCAACAAACTACAAAACTTTTTAAATAGTTTGATGTCTGTTTGAGATTCAAACAAATAGTCACGAGAATTGAATACATTAACAAACACCATAGCAAACAGATCAATCAATTGCCCAACAAATTAATGGTAGACAGATATCACACAACACACGTTCTAAACACAAAAAAATTACGTTTACAAAATCAGAAACCTGTGAAGTAGAACGTTTATCCAATGAAGACACCAAAGTGTAGGATACGATCAATCCTGTCAAAACCTACAGAAAAATGAAATACATAACATAATTGAGAAACCTTCAAACTTTACATGAATCTCGAAATCAATTCTTATTCTGTCAAAACCTACAGAAAAATGAAATACAAAATAGAATTGAGAAGCCTACAAACTTTACATGAATCCCGAAATCAATTCTTATTCAATTTGTTAACAAAACTTGACCCAAATATTCTAACAACTACTATGTGATATGATTTCTTTTCAATAAAAACTTAATATTGTACCATTAATTTTTGGATTAATTGCTTAGAATGATGTATATGAAGAATTTGAAACTGAGAATTTCTATCAAATTAAAACTTGGATTACCTGTGAAGATGGAGAATAGGGCAGAGCTAGTGAAACGCTAACGTGAATAGGTTGCAGATCGATATATTGGGCAGTCGACTGAAGCGGGAATAGGGTTTTTCTTTTAATTTTTAATTTTAAAGTTTATTATTAATAATTGGAGGGAATAGTTAATTTGTACTAGAAAATTTTGGAGGGAAAAAAAGTGTGAAAGTTGAGTTCTATTAATGACTTTTACTAGCAAATAAATTTTATTTGTCACTAAAAATATATATTTTAGTGGCTATAGTTCATTAGCCACTAATATCTCAGCTAAAAGAATTAATTAGCGACAAATAATTAATTGCCGCTAAATAATTGCCACTATAACCCTGTTTTGTAGTAGTGGTTTGGCCATAGATTTCCTGAAGGAACAACAACTCTTAAAGGACAGACATAGTCTCACCATTCAAAGAGTATAACATATCTTTCAGATAAGTAACCAAGTCCATCCTAATTAGGTCTTCCATTTACCATCCATTTCATCATAAAATTACCAATCCTCTATTTATCAAAAGGAAAAAATTACCAACCTTCAGTGAGCTATATAATTCCATTTCTTTTTCTTTAAAAAGGAGAACACTAAAACGACACACAATCATAAGTTCTCATGGTGTTACGAATGAATAATAAACTAATGATTAAAAAAATGGGAAAAGATAAAACTGTTCAGCAATTACACAAACGACTGACAAACACCTTTAGTCACAGATTATGTAATCGCAAAATTATTTTTAAAAAATAATCACCCCCATCTCTCAATTTCTAAGCAACTCCACCAGAACCAATATCTTTCACCTCTTAATAAAAGTTTCTAAGAATTGCTTTTCAGAACTAAAATAAAAAGAAAAGCAGCAACAAAGTAAAAACTTTCAATATTTTGCAACTCATTCCCCCCATAACATATTACCAGATACCCCTCCATTTCAACTTGTTTGACTTACATTCCTTTTTAGTTTGTTTAAAAAAGAATGTTTCTTTCCTTTTTCCACAACTTTTTTATTTTAACTTTCCACATAGCGTGGTTAAGACTTAAGACCACAAGATTAAAGAGCATTTGGATACATCCTACATTTTTTTTTGTTTAAGACACAATATTCAAAAGTCTTTTACTTTCTTAAACTTTGTGCCAAATCAAAACCGACAAATAAATTGAAATGGAGGGAATAAGTTTTTTTTGTTCCTCCACTTTAAGGCTATTAGTTATCACTGAACTTCCAACAAGGTTCATACAACAAAGACCTTTAGACATGATTTGATTCCCAAAGCTAAACTTTATACCAGAAAAAGGCTAGAGCTGCAAGAAAAATACTACCACCCGCCCGAGCCCTTGGCATCAGGGTCAGGATTGATCTCAAACTGATAAGCCCCTTCGTATTCCAACAACAAACTATGCATCAGTCCCAAACAAGTTGTCATCAACTATATCAATCCCCACTTTCATTTAGGCTCATTTTATACTAATTCACATATCCAGTGCAATCCTACAAGTTGAAGTCTAGGGAGTGTAGTGTATTATGTACGCAGGTGTTACCCCTAACTTATGCTTAAATTCCAATTACCCTATTAAGAAACTATGGAACATGAATCCATAATCTCAGTAGGTTGCTTAAGAAATTAGTTTTCAAAAAAGCTCAAGATTCACAAGTTATGATCCAGAAAGACAACAAAGACCAAATACCCTCTGTCATACTTTGCGGTCATTAGTGCCCTGCTGTCAGAAAAACAGAGAACATTTTCCCCTCACTCTAACTGAAGAATAATTAGTGACACGTGACGCAATCCTACGGCTCAATCCGATTTGACCAATTAATTAACCCAAAATTCAAATATCCGCCCATCACCCATTTAACCCACCCAATACCCCATTACTCAGACTTACTAATCTATCTAAAAACCTAAAAATAATCCCCATTTTAATAACCAGGAACTAGCAAAAATTCGCAAACTTAGACCATCTCCAACCCACCTCTATTTTACTCTCCATTCTCTATATTTGGAGAGTAAAATAGAGAATGGGCACTCCAACCCACCTCCAAATCACCCTCTATTCTTCAAATTTAGAGAGTTGAAACTACTATTCACACTCTCTATTTCACTTTTTCATTATTTTATTATTATTTCTATTACTTTCTAATTAACATATTATTTTATATATAATTCCATTAATTAAATATCTAATATTCATAATTCTTTTTTAAATGTAATATAATATTTTAAAAAATATTATTTAATATATATTATTTTAATTTCAAATTAATAGTATTTTTTTTTCTAATTTCAATACAATATAATCCATAACATAATAATTTATTTACAATACATAACATAATAATTAATTGATAACAACAATAATTTAGTAATCCGGTAGGTCGTTTCCAGATTTAGCACAATTCGGAAAAAATTAGGATATGATTCCGAGAATTGTTGCGATTGTGGTTGTGACTAGGTAGTCTAGATTCCATTCACTGGAAATGGAAAAATTGACCAACGGCATGGGCTGGGCAATACGCAATTCGTAGTGGATCACCAACAATTATTCTTGAAGCTGTTGTTGATTACGACCTTTGGATATGGCATGCTTATTTGGTTTGCCTGACACCAATAACGATATTAATGTTTTAGAGTCATCACATTTATTTTTCAATCTTGCTAGCAGTATTGCGCCTCCCGCCCATTATGTTATTCAAGGAAAAGAATACGATATGGGTTATTACTTAGTTGATGGTATATATCCTAAATGGTCTACAATTGTTCAAACTATTCGTGATCCTCATTCCCAAAAGAAGAAATATTTCGCAATGAAACAAGAATCGTGTCGAAAAGATGTTGAACGTGCATTCGGAGTTTTGCAATCACGTTTTGCAATTATTGCAGGACCGTCACATTTTTGGAGAAAGGAAGTGCTACATGATATAATGACTACATGTATTATACTGCACATACAACATGATAATTGAGGATAAACGTGATCTCAATGCACCAATTCAAAATGTCGTAGAGGCTCCAACTCCAACTATAGAAATGGTGGTAGATGAAAATCTCCGATTTAAACAATTTTTAGCTAAACATAAAAAATTAAGGACAAAAATGCTCATTTTGAACTCCGGTAATGCATTAATAGAGCATTTAATGGGAGCAACGTAATAATTTTGAAAATTGAATGTTTAATGTAATTGTATGTCACTTTTATTTGAATTTATCCCCTAATTTATGTATTGTATTATATTATATTTTCTTGCAATTTATGTTATTTAAAAATTTAGAATAAAATATAATTTCATATCACATTAAAAATTATATAAAGTAATTATTTGGGAAAAAAGAAATAAAGGATTTATATTATGAAATAAGAAAATAAGAATGAAATAGAAAAAATAATATAATATTGAGGAGAGAGAATTTTTATTTTTTTTAGATAGTAAAATAAAGAATTTGGTTAGAGTTGATTGTCTGAAAAAATAGAAAATTTTATATTTAGAGAGTAAAATACAGGATTGGATTGGAGATGCCCTTACTAATCTATCTAAAAACCTAAAAATAATCCCCATTTTAATAACCAAGAACTAGCAAAAATTAGATGTTAGAATTTTGAAAGAAAGGTGAATTTCAGCAATCAAAGCAAATTGAGAAGTAAACTACTACTCCAGAAAACTTACAGAGAAGGTATAGAAACAGCCAGAAATCACTGTAAAGAAATTAAATTGAAAGAAACAAAAAAAAAGAAAAGGAAATATACACTACCTGTAATGGAAAGTCCTAATTATCAATATATCACCGGCGAACGGCAAGAGGTATTTAAATCATAACCGGCGACGGAATTAACGACGGAAAATTGCTACTGTACACATTTCGACGATTTTCTTTTTCTAAAGAAAAACTTTTGTCTCCATTTTTTTTCTTCTAATAAACTGTCTCCATTTGAAATGTGCAAAAGTTACATTGTGCTTTCTGCTTACTAAATTCTGTACATGATCGTGTCTTCAAACTCAAAGCAAAAAGTATCAAAAATGTGTATTTCTTCACTACTTCTGAGCATTCCACCACTAACATATGTGCCTTGAATATAACTCTCATCACTGTTAAGCTTAACTGCCTGTGGGAAATTTAATCCATTGCAGAACTCTAGAACTTCTGTGCTCAATTCTTGTTTCACATGTTACTCCATAAAAGACTTGAGAGAAATGGGGATTTTTTTTAGGTTTTTAGATAGATTAGTTAGTCTGAGTAATGGGTGTACCGAGTGGGTTAAACGGGTGATGGACGGGTATTTGAATTTTGGGTTAATTAATTGGTCAAACCGGGTTGAACCGTAGGATTACGCCACATGTCACTAATTCTTCTTTCATTAGAGGGGCAAATGTGCTTTATTTTTCTGATGGCAGGGACACTAATGACCGCAAAGTATGACGGAGGGTATTGTTATACTATTTACGACATTTCGGGGGTATATTTGTCCTTTTTCCCTTCTTTATTTGCTACTAATACAACATATATCAAAAGACTTGAAATATTGAGAGAAAAAATTCTTGTCTAATAATTGGGCTATTTAGAGGAGATTTCAAGTTGGTTGGGATTGAAAAAATAAATCAATCTGCAATATATAAATATTGTATAACCAAATATATATATATATATATATATATACACAATTTATACAATATCAATACATTAGGTATGAATACAATCATTTTTGTTGATTTTTTTTATGGGAAAATTGTATATAATGGCAAACTATTAATTCAAATTAAATGGTATAATCACACTTTGATTTAATTGTGTCCTGTAGCAAACTGTTTGCCAGCGTCTCTCTCCCTCAAACTCTCGCTCGCCACTCTCCTCTCTCGCTCACTCCCTCTGTGCTCTCCTCTCTCGCTTTATACAACAGAAGTGTATAAATTGCGTTTCTGTTTGTATAAAGCGAGAGAAAATTGTATATACACATGCAAATACATATATATTCGTCCTATACACTTATAATTATACAATAAAAATATTCCCCTGCCCAGTTTTATGTTTGTATAATGAAATTATACAATTCTGAAGAGGAGCCAACGAATTATACAATTGCTTCTTTTTGTATATATGTATAGCGAAATAGACAGCTTTTAATTGTATATGTATAGAGAATTATACATATATATGTTTGCTATGGAGCACAATTATGCAAACTTTGCTATAACATACAAATATGATTTTTTTGTGTTGCTATATGTGAAAGTTACTCTTTTTTTATTGCATATGTAGTTATGTAAGAAGCCCAAAAACATAATGGGTAGACTGATATTTTAAAGGGAAAAGGCACATGGCAATTTAGTAATTAAAAAAATAAGATTAATGAGTCTGTAATTTAGTACTCCCTCTGTCCCTTTTTAGTTGTCCACTTTAGAAATGACACACAGATTAAGGCAACAATGATTAGTACAGTGAAGTTACAATTTTACCCTTGTGACAACTTTTCACTTCAAAATTACAACCACTTCTTTGAATTCAAGTGAAATAAATTGGAGGGAAACAACATACACTTTTAGAAATTTTCAAGAAGTGTAAATAAGGGTATAATAGGAAAAAATTTGTTATCCTTTCTTGATTTGTCAAAATGAACAACTAAATAGGGACAACTAAATAGGGACGGAGGGAGTAAATGGGAGTCTGTCAATCAAACAGACAGATATGCTCTGTTTGTCAAACTACAAGAATATATGAGCACTTTTTCAACACGAGATATATCATATCTAAATTAAAAAAATTAATATTTACCCTTTTTTAAAAGAAAAAAGTAGATGACTAGAAGATAATGATATTGCCACAAGTGTTCTTAATCATACTACTGATGCTTTACATGTTACTTGAAAAATTAATATATTTTTCAAGAACACACTTATTGGTTCAAAAATTGGAAAACAAAATAATTTACCCAAGAAAAAAAGAAAGAATCACGCGTACAACAATTATAAAACAATCTTGTTACTAGAGACCTGCACGAAATGGCACATTGGTTGCTGGCAACCATGATCGACCAGCAATAAAATTTTCCACGCTGAACCTTGCTGCTTCATTTGAATTTGTGATCACTCGATACCCGCTCCACTTGACTCTACTACTAGTCGATGCTCCAGGACCAGCATTCCTGTATTCTCCGTAATACAACGTACTTAAAGCAAAATCACCATCCCACTCTAGCCAACCAGCAGGATCCACCAATGAATCAAGATATGTTTTCATAAAAACAGTACGTGAATATTGTTTCCATGGTCGTCCTAAAAATGTCTTGAATGTACCTAGCACAGGCCTAAGGTCAGATGCAGCCATAACTCGCGAGTTATGTATTGAAATTCCAGTGTTCTGGTTAGGATCAGTCCGGCCCTGTGCTGTTATGGTAATCTTTTGTTTATCCATAGGTCTCCTAGCGAAAATCATGCAATTTTGCAAAACCACTGCAGCGTTACCAAAAATAAAGTCTACTGTACCATAAATATAACATTCTTTATAGAACTGTCGTTGTGAATGGACATATAGAGTGTCTTGATACCCTTCAAATCCACAACGATAGAAAACTGATAGGTCAGATCCAGAACGTAGTGCAACTGCTTGATGGTTTTGTGGACCAGCTGTGTTGCGGAATGTAATGCCTTGAGCAATAAATCCTTCCCCAGTAACCACTGCAATTTTATAACAGGGTAAAAATATTAACTATACACATTTGCAATATACAATAGTACTAATATACAATATAGCTTACCAACGGTGCCAGAGTTAAACGTGGTAGAGCCTCCTCCAACGCTACGGCTACCTGTGATAATTGTGTACTTCATTCCATCGCCAACCAACATAATATTCTTCATTTTGTTTCCAATCTCCAAATTTTCTCTATAAACTCCGCGTTTCACATGTATAACAAATCTTTCATTTCCACTTCTTTTCGCCGCAGCATCTAAAGCTGCTTTAATAGTCAGAAAATTCCCTGTACCATCTTGAGCCACCACAAGATTTGGACTTATGGAGGATAATTGCAATAATTTTCTATCCCCCGGAGATACCCAAGTTGGGAAACCGTCTTTATATGTTTGCTTCATATTGGAGCCAATATTGTTGAGTGACAAAGTGTTACATATTAATTCAGACACGTTGTTGGACATGAGACTAGGCAAAATGTAGTCTGAATTAACACCTAGCTCAATGAAACCAGTTTGACATGTTTCAAGATTTGTCATGGCTGTACTGAGCCATGTTTGTATATCAAAATCAGTACATTTAGTATTGGAATCGAGAGTTTTATTTAGTTGGAGAATTGTGCTCTCGTAGAGCTTCACACAATCAGACCAAGCTGCCCTTTCGAGTTCATTGCTACACTTCACACCTAGTCCTTTGGTGTAAGTCTCAGCGTGAAGTGCTCTCTCCAAGGCTATTTTCACAGCCATTTTCTTGAAATCAATCTTGTTTTTGGGTGCAAAATGGTACGAACCATGGTTCATGAAATACTTGCATTGATCGGGATAAGGGGTTTTCTTGCACCAAGCGTTTATGCCACTATCAAAAATGTTAATCGATAAAATAGGAAAAAATAATGATGAAAAGGAAATAAGTAGAACAAAGAAACTAAGCTTTATCGCCATTGATTAATTTCTTTGGTAAGCTTACAATTGTGATTGAGTTTTGGATGATTATAACTATGAAGATGACTAGTTTATATAGTTGCACAAGTAAGGTGACAAGTGGTGATGAGCATGATTGAGAAGGACATAATTCACAAATTATAGCAAAGTCAAATGCTATGTTGTTAATTATTATTATTACAATTGTACAAAGAATTTATTGACGAATGTTTTAAAAAATCATTCTTACAAAATTTAATCATATCTAATTCTAAGGAACCAATATTAAAATGATACAATGCCAATCCAAGTCATTCAAATGAAAGAATTAATTACTTGTCTGTCAAATAGTTGTACTACACCTCTATTTGTATTATTCTATATCAAAAAATTATTCTAAAACAACATTCTTATATGATTTGGTTACGTGTTAATTAAACTTCTCTTATTTTTTCAAAATAATTATTAATGAGCTTGCAAGAAGTCCACGCAACAACGGTTAGAATGTTGCATGAACCTGTTCGAGTTACTTATTTGTTTGAAGTAAGAGCATCTTACTAAAATCATGTGTCACCAATGCAATATTATAAGAACTTTTTTCCTTAAATTTGTGTTCCGAAGATCGTTTTGTTAAATTAATAGATACCAAAAATACATATGTATCAATCATTAATCAAACACACAGATAGATATATAGGTAGAAATACGTAGGCATACAAATAAACATACATGTACTTTATGATTGTAGGCATTGCTCTGTGTATATACAATATACTCTCATACAGTGTATATATGAGTCCGGAGCTGAAAGGGCAAAAAAAATTGTCAAAAATTTCAAAAGGGCACATCATATTTTTTTTAAACCAAAAGGGCAAAATCGCTACTGCCGAAGCGATTTCCCTCTGACACATATTGACGTCGTTTACTCAGTTAAAAATAAAAATCGCTGCTAGAGCAGCGATTTTGTCCAAAACTTTTTTTTCTTTGTTTTTACTAAAATCACTGGGACAACTATGATTATTTAAGTCCAATTTTTTTCCCACTAATATCGCTGCTATAGCAGCGTTTTCATAAAAAAAAATTAAAAAATCATGAAAATCGCTGCTTTGACAGCTTTTTTATATATATAAAAAAAATTCTTTGAAATTGCTGCCATTCTTAATCTTTTTTTTCTTTTTTAAATCGCTGCCTTGACGGCTTTTTTATTAAAAAAAAAATTGTTTTGAAAATCGCTGCTATGACAGCGTTTTTCTTAAAAAAAAACCTTTTTTTAAATCACTGCATTGGCAGTCTTTTTCTTAAAAAAAGAATTAATTTTTTTTGTTGAAAAAATCGCTGCCTGGGAGGAACCACAACCTCCAGGCAAATGATAATTTCTCCATTTTCCACAAAATCTCCTTTTTCAAAAAAAAAGAAAAGAAAAAATTAAGAAAAATGTTGCCAAGGCAGCGAATTTTTTATTTTTTTATTTTATAGAAAAGCTGACAAAGCAGCGATTTCATGAATTTTTTTCTAAATTTTTTTTTCTATGAAAACGCTGCCATAGCAATGATATTAGTTGGAAGAAAAAAAATTGGAGTTAAATAATTGCTGTTGTGCCAGCGATTTTAGTGAAAAAAAAGTTTTGTATTTTTAACGGAGTAAGCGGCATCAATATGTGTCTGAGGGAAATCGCTTTGGCAGTAGCGATTTTGCCCTTTTGGAATTGGGAAAATTACGCGTATAAGCAAACATATACTAGTTAATTACTTGACATAACTATAATTTGCCTTAATTACAATTCACGACCTACTTTTAGGTATAATTACGCGGCTTAACTTTTTAGTTTTGTATAATTCGCACGTTTGTATAATTCGAAATTTGTATAATACAATTTGTATAACTTTTGTATAATTCAGAATTTGTATAATATAATGTATATAATTGTTTACACTTCTGATGCTTGTAATTATACACATTCGTTATTTCAAGTTTATACAAAAATAACTGAATTATACAAATGTACCCGCAAATTATACAAACCTACAAATTAACAAATCAACGAATTATACAAACGAGACAGGTTAAACTGCAGCTACAGCCTGTAAATAGGGGTGTTCACGGGTCGGTTTGGATCAGTTATTGATCAAAATCAAAACCAAACCAAACCAAACCAAATATAGTATATATTTATCGGTTTGGTTGTTATCGATTTTGGTTCGGTTTGGTTTGGTTATTCAGTTATTAACCATAGACAAAAATAAAAGAAACAATTCATTCAAAACGTGAAAAAAAGTGACAACAATCCATTTAAAACAAAAATAGTTAGAATGACTGACATTATAGAACTTTCAATCATTGAATTTACTATGAATAAAACTTCAAAATTCATTATTTTGGCCTAGAAGAAAGAGAAAGTGATAATTTCAATCTTATAAAGAATTGTCATAGACACACTCATATACATAAAACCAATAAGATAAATATTCTCACCTTGGGCATTTTTTCTTTGATAAGTAAATTATAAATAAATTTTGATGAAAATACATATAAGATCTTTAAAATTATTTATAAAAATAATATATTATGTATTTATATTAATAAAATATATGTATATAAT
This sequence comes from Solanum tuberosum, assembly GCF_000226075.1. Lineage (NCBI taxonomy): Eukaryota > Viridiplantae > Streptophyta > Magnoliopsida > Solanales > Solanaceae > Solanum > Solanum tuberosum. The sequence goes on from NW_006239864.1 coordinate 11,023, forward strand.
TTGTCGATTCGGTTCGGTTATTTTTTCGAACAAAACCATAACCAACCCATATACTATTAGTTTTTAAAAATCTAAAACCAAACCACACCTAACCCAAATAAAAATCGGTTTGGTTCAATTTTTCGATTTGGATTGGTTTTTATCCGAATCGTGAACACCCCTACCTGTAAATATGCAAACTATAGCTACGTAGTATAATTAAGTTTATTATAGTGGCTATTTGTGAAAGTTCCTCTTTGAAATTTTTGGCAATTTTTTTTGCCCTTTTAGCTTCGGACTACTCGAGTATATATATTTGTTTTAAAACTGAAATATAGATATCTAAATACATATGTAGAGCTGTCAAAAAGGGCCGGCCCAACCCCACACATCCTAAGACTCGTAAACCAAGGAATTTGAAGGGTTAGGGCGGGCCGACCCTTCATTTGGAAGGACATGAAAATGCTAAACCCAACCCTAAAAGGGCCGAGGGTTGGGGCAGATTAGCCCTTCTTTTTTTCTTTTTTCTTTTTTCTTTTTTTTCTTTTCAAACTTATAATTCTATAACATCAAGAAAATGAAAAGATTTTCGAATCAAATATGACAAACAATGGTGTTGTTTCAATAACACTAGCAAAAAATCTAGTGTAATTAGCATGTATCTCGCATACCAGATACGTGAGCTAGATAAGAGAGTGACAAGCAAGATGGTGGGAGGGAGGCGAGGGCACGAGATTTGTCTATGTATCCTAGATACATGCGAATCTACTTGGATAGAGTGTATCTAGAACAAACTAACCTAATTTTGAGTCCATATAATCCGAGATACATGTATCTGGACGTACAAAAATCTGATAAGATTCATAATATTAAAACATAGCGTGTATTTAAGTAATTAGATTATATATTAGTGAAATTATTGTAAGTTACCTTCAAATAAAAAAAATTGACCCATGTGCTGACCTCCGCCCGGCCTCGATCATGCCTCAAGGGCCAAGAGCTTATATGAGCTGGGCTTATAAGCCCTAATTTTAAATGGGGTTGAAATTTTTTATCTCAACCATACCTCAATAACGGGTTAGATTGGATTGAGCCGGCCCCATGGACTAAGCCCATTTTGACGGCTCTACGTATACGTATCAATCATCGATCAAACATAGATAGATAGATAGATAAGATATACATAGAGTTTGTTTGACCAAATAAATACTTTAATTAGTAGAGATCAATTGAATATAATTAGAAGGGGATAATTATACTGTTCAATTCTCAAGGAGAAGGAGCGGGTTAGGGTGATGAGAATAGTTCTTTCTTTTTATTTTAATTTATTTTTTATTCTTTTTTTTTTTTTTACTTTTTTACTTTTGAGTTTTTCTAAAATAGTAAAAAATATATTTTCATTTTGCATTATTTATCTTTTAATCCCAGTCTTTACTTCTTATAATTCACTATAATTTCTCATATTTTCATTTCTTATTCCTTTGTTTTCTTCACTTAGCATAATTGTGTTATTATTCTAATTTTTGAATTAAAGTACAACTTCATTATTGAATGAGATTATAGATTTATATTTCCCTTAATTTCATAATTATATTTACTTAAGTTATATTGGAACTTATTTTATGTTTTGTTGAAATTTGATATTTCAGTACTATTAATTATTTTTTATAAAAAATAATTTCTGTTGAATTGTTTTTAATACTTTAGTGGTGTTGACTTGTTATATTATATTGCATGCTATTTATTTTTAGTTAAATATGATAGAATACTTTTATGTATTTGAATAATTTTATTACAATATATTTATAATATTCATTTTTTGTCAAACATGCCGTCCATGATGATCTTACCGTAAATATATTCAAAGAGTGATAAAACCCTCGTATAAGTCAAATTTATAATAAATATACTATAATTTAAAAGTATATAATTTATAATAAATATACTATAAATATACTTTAGTGGTGTTGACTTATCCTTTCTTTTTTATGTTTAAAATCCTGGATTCTTTGTTAGCGGCAATGGACGCGGAGATTTGGAGGAGAAACGCGGAATAACAGAGCATTCAAATCATTTGAAAAAGTCTGACTTTTTAATCTTGATATATATATAAAAGATGCTAAAATTAAAAATAATTGATCTCTTATTGGCTGTATGAGCTAAGAAGTGACATCACTCATTCTTTTAAATTTAATAAGAATATGCAATAGGTGGACGATCAATTCTTCGATTTAATTTTTTAATTTCGATCCAATTCTTTAATTATTTAAAAGTGTGTATGGAATATCAAATTGAATTAGTTAAGTTCGAGCTTTTTCATGTTTAGTATGGTTGGATCTTTTTTAATTTGAATTGCAAACTATATAAATCGCATTAGTTTAGGTCATAAATACTAGGATTCACGATAGTCTTGAATATTACTTCATGTATCATATTTCGTTTTTTGATACATGTATCTCCGATGAATTTAAAAAATGAGATACATATTTTATTAGTTTGAATTAATTAATTGTAACTGATTTCTTTGATTAGTTAAATAAGTAATTGACTACTCTAACAGAATTTCAGCATTCCACCATATTAACTATATCAAATTTTCCAAAAATGTGGATTTCAGCAAATCAGAATAGTTGTAATCTTCACCTTCTTGATAGTAGATCGTTTTTATTTCTTTCCTTAATTACATGTATCTATATGTCTATCTTTTAATATATATAATTATTTATATAATATATTTAATTATTTATCTAAGGCGTATCTTACATACAATAATAATAATGCATGTATCTGATGGTCTTTTTTAGAATGATTTTCATAAGTACATTTTGTATCGATTATACATGATCATGTATCTGAGTTATATCATTTAGATACATTTGTATATAAAATGCATATAACAACAACGTCTACTATGTTAATAAATTCTTCGTTAGATACAAATACATGTATATACCTAATAGACATATGAAGACTTACTTGTATATACAATGAAAACAAAAAGATGCATTAACTTGTTTAAATACACCAGATCTAATAAAACAATATGCAAAACTTTTGTGACTGAAATACATAACATTAATTTCAGATACATACAAAAGAAATCATGTGTAATTCTTCTCCCATTACATCTCTTTCATCGTCTACGGCGAAAACGATTAGTTAATAAAGATACAACACATCATCATGAATTTATCAAAAATAGACTTGAAAATCTATAGAATCCATGACTTCAATGATAAAGAATTTATGGAGTCTTCGACGATGAATGTGAACTGTTTGGCCGACCCATCCATTAACTTGGAAAGCTTTCTCTGTAATAGTTACTTTGATTTGGTCTTGTTAAAAAGGAACGATACAAAATAAGGTTTGGGTTCAGGTGATTCTGTCGGTCATGGTGATGATATCTTGAGAAGAAGAGAGTAGATTAACCATTGTTGAAATGAAATTGTATGGTGAAATTCTTGAATCAGAAAGGAGGAGAGTTAATTAAGTGATAAATATGGGGGGGGGGGGAATTAAGAGAGTAAAATTATTTAATTGAAGAAATACTAATTTTATGAAAAATGAAATTAAGAAATGTAAAGACATGAGTCTTTGACTATATTAATATATTGAAAAAATTTAAAATATACAAAATTACAAACGTACAATAATTTATCTCTAATAAATTGTAAATTCTACATATTTCAATTTTTTTTTCTCAATTCATCTGTATTAACATTAACATGAATTGACTCATAATTTTCAAAACTAACTAATCTGTAATTTAGACTTACTGTGTAGAAGGTCTCCAATTGACATTATTTCTCCAAGTTCTTCTTCTTTCGTATTTTGAATTTTTTCTTTTCTTCGCTCTGATCTAATCCAATCTCGAAGGTAAACTAAAACATTCATGGCATTGTTTCTCAATGAATTCGATTATCTCCGATCTGCTGCCTTTCTTGACTAAATGCACTCTCTGATGCAACAATTGACATTGGAACATTTATCACATCCCTCGCCAATATGGTTGAAAGTACTTGATATTGTTTTTTGTTGTTCTTCCACCATTTCAATGTGCTAACATTATTTTGATAGTGTTCTGGGGCATGTTTCAGATAATAATTAAGCTCGTCTCAATTTATGCTACTTTGTTATGTAGGGTCTATTCTATTTCAAACATATAAAATTAATAACACAATGGACATACATACATTGTGCTTGTCTTTTAGAAGATAATGACTCGTCAAAAAAAGAAGGAGATAGAGAAATGGTATGGGTAGACGTCGCATTATCAAGTAAAGTGACATAATGATTATATAATGATTATATGAGCAATTGTATATATCTTTCATAATCTTAGACATACTAGGTTCCTCATCAACTTGAATTCTAAAGCAATATATATATTGTGAACAAATTCAGACATTATAACAGATTTCATACACGAATTTAACATAGCAAAAACCAAATAAATAGAAGAAATAGGATAAATTTGTACATGAAGTAAGCATATTGTTCATGAAGTCTAAAAATATATGACCGGCAAATACTTAGGGAATACCTTTAAACATAGGATTATAAATTGATTGTATATAAAGAATAAAAGTATTAAAATTAGCAAATGAAATAGGTAGACAACCATAAGCTATATCATTTTCACTAACTCTTAATGATCCCTCGTTTTATTATACGACCCAATTAATTTTTTTATATGTGGGTTTAATCTACCTTGGACTGGCCCAGTAACACCCATGCCTTGTCCTATATGTTCTTTCCAATCAGAGTGTTTATCATCTAAATGTTTAAGCAAATGATCCGTCACACTTTATTACTCCCGATCTTATGCTTATATAGGGTGCCACAAATATATTCAATTTTAGTTGTTCCATCCACTCGAGTAAAATAATGGCATACTAATTAAACTACTTCTTTTTCTTTCTTTTACATGTCGTGGAGGTCGATTACAAGCTCTAAATTGAGCATTATCAATAATGATAGCAGAACTAGTTGATGTAACATCATCATTATTATCACTATTATTTTGTGTTGAGGAGTTGACTGCTTGTACGCATGTACCTTGATGAAATAATGCTTAATGGGTTGTACATAGTCAGTTAGATGATTAAACAAATTAGTCAACTTGAATAAGTTAGTTATTTTACAGCTGACATTTTAGCTTAGACAATCACATTCTATAAATATCTTTTTTGGTTTGTATTGAGGACTAGTTAGTAGTTCTCACAGATTGAAAATAAACAAAATCTTCCACAAAGTTTCTTGAAACTTTTTTTTCTCAAAACTTTCTCAATACTCTGCAATGGTGATCAGTTAATGCATGACATGATTCACCAAAGTTTTCATGGTATCAAAGTAGGAATTGCTTAGATTTAGTGTTTCTATTTCAGAATTGGAAGGATATTGAGAAATCTGTGTTAATAGCAATTGTATTCTACTTGCATGGAAGCTGCAGGTGAATTGAATGATACTCAAGGAACAATGGCGACAACAGAGAACAGATCGAGTACTTTTGATCAAAATCATCATAATCATCCCCTTTACCTGTCAGCTGGTGATGTTCCTGGAGCAGTTCATGTGGGAATACAGTTGGTAGGAATGGAGAATTACTCCCTCTGGAGTCGAGCTATGCGACTGGCACTATTAACCAGAAACAAACTTGGATTCATCGATGGGACCATAGTCAAGGCAGCGTATACATCGGAACAAGGAATGCAATGCTCTGGTAGTCTCATGGCTGACAAACAATGTGAGTAGGGATCTATTGAGTGGTATTCTTTTCAAATTTAATGTGTATTTGGTGTGGAGTGATTTGAAAGAGCATTTTGATAAGGTGAACATGTCTAGAATTTTTCAATTGCATAAAGAAATTGTCAGTTTAACCTAAGGAGTTGCTTCAGTTTTTGTCTATTAGTCTCATCTTAAAGATCTCTGGGATGAATATGATTCCATAGTTCATCCTCCGTCATGTGAATGTGCGAGATCCAAATATTAGACCGAACAATCTGAGAAACAACGTTTACTTCAGTTTCTCATGGGACTCAATGAAGGTTACAATAAGGCTAGGAGTCAGATCTTGATGATGACACCAACTTTAAGCCTCAATCAGGAATATGCATTGATTGTTCAGGATGAAAGTCAAAAACATATTGCATAAAGAAATTGCACTAGTAGAGAAATAGTGGAACCTACTGCATTGTTCACATCTAGGGGATGTGGACAAAGAAACAGGTGTATAAGAAGAACTACAACCCTATATATGTGGTGTGACTATTGTAATATCAAAGGGCACACGAGGAACACATGTTTCAAGTTGATGAAGTGTGATCACTGCAACATGAAGGGGCATTTGAAGGATAATTGCTATCAGTTGGTAGGCTATACAGCAAATTTTAAAGGAAAGAAGAGAGTGAACATGGTTACGGGCATTGATGAGGATGGATTGGAAATCAGTATAGGCACTGTTGAATCTCCTCAGGGTCAACGTACAACATTTTTACGCGTGATCAGTACCATCAAATCATCAACATGCTCAACAAGACATCCATAAATAAGGCTAGTGCACACTTGGCAAGGTGACTATTTTTATACAAACTTAGATACACTAAAATGGATCATGGATACAGGGGCCACTAACCATATTACTCCATTTCTTGTTAGTAGTAATAAGGCAATTGAATCTTTTCATCTTATACATATGGATGTTTGGGGTCCGTATAAAGTGTCTACTTACGATGGTATGAGATTTTTCCTGACTTTAGTTGATGATTACTGCAGATGGACATGGGTTTTCTTGTTACATCTTAAGTCTGATGTTATCTCTGTCCTTAAAAGTTTTTTGTTGATGATTGAAAATCAATTTGGTAAAAGGGTGAAAGTTCTGAAGTTCGACAATGGCTCAAAATTCTTCAATCATAGTTGCAATGATTTATTTACTAGTCTTGGCATTATCCACCAAATCTCTTGTCCATACACCCCACAATAAAATGGGGTGGTGGAAAGAAGGCATAGACACATTCTTGATATAGCTAGGGCAATAAGATTCCAAGGGAATTTGCCAGTAAGATTTTGGGGTGATTGTATAGAAGGAGTTGTTCATGTGATAAATAGAACACCCTCAATAGTTTTGGAAAATTGATTACCATATCATATGCTCTATGGTAAGGATCCTTACTTATCCTATATGAGAGTGATTGGGTTTCTTTGCTATGCCACAACCTTGCCTAGGCAATATACGTTTACTAAAAGAGCAATCAAGTCAGTGTTGCTACTCTATTGTCACAGACTTAGAGTTTTCGCTAAAGCTCCGTGCGGCGCTTGACAACTTACTCACTACTCTTGTAAGATCTTGTATGCTCAAGCAAGCCCTTTATGCTAAGATCGCTAAGAGAATGGAAGGAAGAACTTAGAAAGAACAAGAGAGCTTTTGAAGAAGGCTTTTGTATTAGCTTGGAAGAATGCTTTACACTTGAGTGATGCCTTGCAAATGAATGGCACCTCTATTTATACTACCATCCAAGGGCTAAAGTGTAATTTAAAATTACTTTACAAGTCCCTAAGATATTTACACATTGGTCCCTATATAGAAAATTCTACATTATCTAGGACCTTCCATTGCCTTCTTGAAAATTCTAAAGGATTCTAGAGTTCTCCACAAGCCTTTACTCAGCTTTAGAATCTTCCGCCCCTATCCGGATGTGAAATCTGACTGGCAAAGTGGTGGAACGTCACACGCTCCCCCACATGATGATGCGACGACCGCGGCGCATTGCTGCAGAAACTCCCGAACTTGGTCTTTAAACTGCCACAAATCTTCATATCTTTCCCATATGGCCTCCTCCAAAGTTTGTCCCTTCCAATGCACAAGGAACATGTCACTGGCTTGTTGACCTCGCTTTCGTTTGGCTTGATAGTCGATGATAGCCTTAATCTCCCAATCATGCGAGGCGGTGACAGTCATGGGTGCCCATCGTGATTGGTTCCGGCTAGGATCTTCCTTGTCCTCATGGTATGGCTTGAGGATGTTTGCATGGAACACCACATGGATTTTGAAATGTGGAGGCAACTCTACCTTGTATGAGATCTTACCCACCTTGGCAACGATCTTGAACGGACCTTCATATCTTCACACTAAGTTTTGATGAACACCCCTTAGTGCCTTGAATTGTCTTGGATTGAATTTCACCAAAACCTTATCGCCTTCTTTGTAGTCCGTGGGATGCCGCTTGCGGTCGGCAAACTTTTTCATCTTCTTTGTTGCCTTGTCCAAGTAGGACTTGGCAGTGTCAAGTTATTCCTCCCATCCCTTGGCAAGATGGTAGGTTCCCAAACTCTTCCCTTGGAAAGCAGCCGGTAAAGAATGCAGAGTTTGGGGTTGTTGGCCCGTCGCCAATTCAAACGGTGTGCGCCCGGTGGTCTTACTCCTTTGCAAATTGTATGAAAATTGCGTCGTCTCTAGAAGTCTGGCCCAATCCTTTTGATGCGCACTGACATAGTGCCTCAAGTAGCACTCCAACAGGGACTTGACGCGTTCGGTCTGGCCGTCGGTCTGTGGGTGGAAACTTGTGGAGAAGTGAAGTTTGATGCCAAGTATCTCGAACAACTCCTTCCAAAAGTTCCCGGTAAAGAAGGGGTCTCGGTCGCTAATGATATGTCTTGGCAGCCCCCAATATTTCACCACGTTCTTAAAGAACAGTTGAGCGGCCTCCTTTGCGGTGCATCCGACTGTGACGGGTATGAAGGTAGCATACTTTGAGAATCTGTTCGTCATGACCATGATGGTTCTATACCCATCAGACTTAGGTAAGGAAGTAATAAATTCCATGGTCACGCTTTCCAATGGGCGTTCCACTACAGGTAGTGGCTCTAGTAGTCCTTTCGGATGCCTTTGCTCCACCTTGTCTTGTTGGCAAAAAAGACAAGTCTGTACATAGCACTCGATATCGTCCCGCATGCTGGCCAAAAATAGATGGCCTCGATCAGTGCCCTTGTTCGTCACTGCCCCGGATGCCCAGCCCACGGTGTATCGTGGCTTTCCTTAATAATTCGCCGCCTAATAGACCCAAACTTGGGCACATAGACCTTTCGATCGGATGTGAGCAAAAAGCCATTTTCCATCCAAAAGTTCTTTGTCTTTCCTTGGGTGGCTAACTCCATCAGCTTCTTGGCCTCGGGATCATGTTGCATGCCATTTTTGATTGCATCTTGAATATCACAATGTGCCGTTATGATGGCAGCAAGTTCTTCCTTCCTACTTAGCGCATCGACCACGACATTGCCTCTTCTTGGCTTGTACTCCAAGACGTAGTCAAATTCAGCAAGAAAATCCTGCCACCTAGCTTGTTTTAGGGTGATCTTCTTCTGTGACTGAAAGTAGCTAGTGGCCATATTGTCTGTCTTAACCACGAACTTGGAGCCTAGTAGGTAGTGTCTCTACGTGCGTAGGCAATGTACGATGGCCGTCATTTCTTTCTCCTGCACTGTATAGCGCCGTTCGGTCTCGTTCAACTTGTGGCTCTCAAATGCAATTGGGTGTCTATCATGCATTAGGACTCCCCCAATGGCAAAGTCCGAAGCATCCGTATGCACTTCGAAGGTCTTTAAAAAGTCGGGCAGCATCAAGACAGGTTCTTCTGTTATCGCGACCTTGAGACCTTCGAATGCTTATTGGCACTCCTCGCTCCAACCACAACTTATTTTTCTTCAACAACTCGGTCAGTGGAGAGGCCTTCGCGGAGTAGCCACTTATGAACCTGCGATAATAATTCACAAGTCCAAGGAACGATCGTAGCTCGGTCACTTTGGTGGGCGCCTCCCATTCTTCTATCGCCCAAATCTTAGTTTCGTACATCCGTAGTTTTCCCTGACTGATGACATGGTCTAAGAAGTGCACCTCATATTAGGCAAACTCGTACTTCTCTCGCTTGATGTATAGTTGGTTCTCCCGTAAGACTTGGAAGACTTTCATTAGATGCTCCACGTGCTCCTCCAAGGTGTTGATGTAGATGACTATATCATCCAAGTAAACCACCACGAACTAATCCAAGTAGGGATGGAAGATCTTGTTCATTAGTGTGCAGAAGGTAGCGGGTGAGTTGGTTAAGCCAAAGGGCATCACCAACCACTCGTAAGCTCCATATCTTGTCACGCACGCTGTCTTCGGCTCATCCCCTTCTGCGATGCGCACTTGGTAGTAGCCTTTTCGGAGGTCCACCTTAGTGAAGTACTTGGCCTGCCCAAGTCTATCAAACAAATCTGCAATGAGTGGGATATGATATTTGTTCTTAATAGTTACCTTATTGAGTGCTCGGTAGTCGATCCATAGGCGTAAGGATCCATCTTTCTTCTTCAGGAATAGTACCGACGCACCATAAAGTGCCTTGGATGGACGGATGTGACCGGCCTCGAGGAGCTCCTTCAACTGCTTCCTTAGCTCCTCTAATTCGGGTAGAGCCATGCGGTAAGGTGCATGCGCGGGTGGCTTATCTCCAACCTCTAACTCTATCTTGTGATTTATCTCGCTCCTAGGAGGTAGAGTCTTCGGTAGCTCATTTGGCAGCACATCTTTGTTTTCTTCGAGGACCTTCTCTATGATCGGTGGCAAGGGTTCCTTAACACCATTGTCTTCTTCCAGACATGCAATGGTGGCTAAAAACGTTGGCTCCCCCTTCTTCAACCTCTTCACGATCTACATGGCCGACAAGTGAGCGTGTCCTTTCTTCTTCGACCCCTTGACTAGAGGTACCATGCATGACCCTTCCTACTCCATGACCATGAGTCGTTGGAGATAGGGGTCGATCATCGTATGGCAGCGCTGGAAGAACTCCTGCCCAAGGATAATATCAAAGATATCTAAGGGAGCGACAGTGAAGTTTGTCTTACCTTGCCATTTTCCCAACGTGATGCTAACTCCTTGGGTGACCCTACACACGGGAGTCGGTGGGGTATTAACCATTTTGAGGTAGGTGTTGCTTGGAACATAGTTTAGCCCTAACCTCTCTGATACCGTCTTGGCCATGATATTTACTTCGACCTCGGAGTCTACCATGGCACGAGCTAGTCGTCCATTAATGGAGATGTCTACATATTGTGTGTTGAAGTCTCATGGCTTCTCTGTCTGCTTGACAATAGCACCGCATAGTCCTACCATTCCCAACTGCGTCGTGCCCATGTCCTGCCCTTGCTCTTGTGCTTCCTTCTCCTTCCGCTCGCGTAGGATGGCACCAAGGTTCTTCATCTCTGGGCACCTGGCATAGCCGTGCGGTCCTCCACATATGTAGCAACCATCTCCCTTGGTGGTCTGCACCTTCTTCTCCGTGTAGTTCTGGCGCACAAACCGCTTACTGTCTGGCTTGTGGTAGTCGTACTGTTTAGGGTATGCCTACTGCTCCTTGCCTCGACGACGATGTCCCCCACCTTTGGCATGACTACTCCTTGCATCCTTGCCCTTTGTTTTGTCATGCCATTCATGCTTAAAGTCAGTCAAAGACTCGGCTTGTGTGATGGCCTCGTCAATGGTCTTGACTTGTCGCCGCTCCAACTCCGTCTTGGCCCACTTTTGCAGTCCGTCCATGAAGGGAACAACATGTCCTCGTTTGTGAGGTTGGGAATCTGAAGTGTTAGAGTTGTGAACTCCTTCACGTACGCCCGAATGCTTCCCGTTTGCTTCAGTTCCCTAAACTTGTGTTTAACCTCATATATGACGTTGTTAGGGAAGAAGGATTTCTTGAACTCCTCGCGAAATTTCTCTCACGTGTTGATGGTGTACGTCCCCTTCCCTATCTCGACTTCCTTGCACCTCCACCATAGCATGGTAATCTCTGAAAGATACAACACGGTAGTGTTGATCTTATTCTCATCGCTCTTCACCCGATTACACCTGAAGTAATTCTCCAAGTACCACAAGAAGTTCTCCACCTCTTGAGCGTCACAAACGCCTTTGAATATAGGTGGCTTGAGAGCCTCGACCCTGGCCTCCCTATCATGGTCGGGTGACATCGATCCTCCAGCTTTCACGCCTTCCTTAAGTGCCTTTATCTCGGCCTTCATGGTTTCAATTGTGCTCAACGCCTCCATGAGCCGGCACTCCAAGGAAGTGATGGCCTCATTCATCACAAACTCATCCCGCTGATGTTCCTCCAACTCTTTACGGATGCTTTTGGTCTCCTGAAGGGTGAAGTCTTCAAGAGTTTTGAACTTACCGTCGGCCTCATTGATGTGCCAGCCTAATATCTCCACGGCGTGCCTCGCCACTTCAACCCTTGCGACCCATTCCTCTCCAGCGGTAACGTCAATGGCCTTCTCGCCAAGTTCATTGTCACTAGCTTCGGTGGTCGAAGATGGATGAGATGTTAGCGCCTCGCTAGGTGTGGGGTCGAACAACATTTCCTCATTACTCTTTTGGTGCTTCTTTCCCTTGCGGTTCTTCTTTCCACTATTCAGATGGACGTTGGTGGTGCTAGCGGCGTTTACATCTCCTTCGGTTGCCATTCCCTTAGTGCAAACCTCACTTTGATACCACGTTGTCACATACTTAGAATTTTCGCTAAAGCTCCATGCGGTGCTTGACAACTTACTCACTACTCTTGCAAGATCTTGTAAGCTCAAGGAAGCACTTTATGCTAAGATCGCTAAGAGAATGAAAGGAAGAACTTAGAAAGAACAAGAGAGCTTTTGAAGAAGACTTTTGTATTAGCTTGGAAGAATGCTTTAAACTTGAGTGATGCCTTGCAAATAAATGACACCTCTATTTATACTGTCATCTAAGGGCTAAAGGGTAATTTAAAATTACTTTACAAGTCCTAAGATATTTACCCATTGATCCCTATCTAGAGAATTCTACATTATCTAGGACCTTTCATTGCCTTCTTGAAAATTCTAAAGGATTCTAGAGTTCTCCACAAGCCTCTCCTTAACTCTAGAATCTTCCGTCCCTATCCGGATGCGAAATCTGATTGGCAAAGTGGCGGGACGTCACACTATGCAGTCAAGCAGAAATGATACAAGTTATACGACCTTGTGCAAATGAGAACTTTTGTGAGCAGGGATGTCATCTTCCATGAAGATATATTTTCTTTTCAGGCTCCAACAGGTGTGCATCCTGTTTCTACACTACCAGATATCTTTCAACTACCTAATATGCAGTTTAATTTGGATGAAGCAAAAGACATCAATTCTCTTGATAGAGAAACCAACACCTTGCCTATAAATATTAAGTCTGTAGTTGATGCTGATGAGGACTTATCTAGGACTTTACATGAGGAAACTGTGGAAGTAATGGCTCCTGTTGAGATGAATGGCTGAAGATTGTCCATTTGTTCCTGCATCCCCTCACGAAGGTCAAACAGGTCAAGTAAACCATCCATTTGGCTTAAAGATTTTGTCCAGCCTTCAAAAGGGAGGAAGGTGGCAAATTCTTGTTTATATCCTATATCAACAGTAGTGGGGTATGAGCACCTCACTAGAAAATATAAATCATACATTAACAAGTTCTCAGTTGATATTGAACCTACTAGCTATAGTAAGGCAGCAACTGACCCTAGGTGGATGGAAGCCATGAAGGCTGAAATAGAAGCTTTGGAAGACAATCACACAAGGAAGGTTGTTCCATTACCAGAAGGAAAAAAGGTGATAGGGTGTAAGTGGGTTTACAAAATTAAATACAAAGATACAGGTGAGATTGAAAGATTCAAGGCAAGACTCGTGGCCAAGGGATACAATCAAAAGGAAGGCTTGGATTACCAAGAAACCTTCTCCTCTGTTGTAAAAATGCTCACCGTTAGAGCAGTATTGTCCATAGCTGCTGCACAAGGATAGTTCATACATCATATGGATGTTTATAACGCCTTCTTGCAGGGTGATCTTGAGGAGAAAGTGTATATCACTACTAAAAAACTGCTAAAAAACGACGAAAGAAAAAGCGACGGACGGCGTCGCTCCAAAAAAGCGACGGACTAAGAGATGACGTCCGTCGCTTTTTAATTAAAATAATTATTTAAAATTATTTTACAAAAAGCGACGGACTGCATCTCTTAGTCCATCGCTTTTTATTAAAAATAATTATTTATAAATTAAACAATAACCACGCTGTCCGTCGTTTTAATTTATTTTATTTTATTAATTAGTTTTTAAAAAAAGCGACGGACGGCATCTCTTAGTCCGTCGCTTTTTGGTCAAAATATCTAGTCAAACATTTTTAAAAAGCGACGGACAGGTCTCTTAGTCTGTCGCTTTTTAATTAAAAACTTTTTTAATTTTTTTTTAAAAAAAAGCGACGGACGGCATCGCTTAGTCCGTCGCTTTTTTCGTTGTATTTTTGTCTAATTAATTATTTTATATAGATAGTGACGCAGTCCGTCGCTTTTTATTAAAAATAATTATTTATTAATTTAAAAAAAAGTACACGCCGTCCGTCGCTTTTATTAAAAATAATTATTTATTAATTTAAAAAAAAGTACACGCCGTCCGTCGCTTTTATTAAAAATAATTATTTATTAATTTAAAAAAAAGTACACGCCGTCCGTCGCTTTTATTAATTTTAATTGTTTAATTATTTTTTAAATTTAGCGACGGATAACATCTTTATGTCCGTCGCTTCTTGGTCAAAATATCTAGTCAAACATTTTTAAAAAGCGACGGACATAGAGACGTTGTCCGTCGCTTTTTAAAAATGTTTGACTAGATATTTTGACCAAAAAGCGACAAATTAAGAGACATTGTCCGTCGCTTTCTTAAAATATTTGACTAGATATTTTGACCAAAAAGCGACAAATTAAGAGACATTGTCCGTCGCTTTCTTAAAATATCTAGTCAAATATTTTAAGAAAGCGACGGACAATGTCTCTTAATTTGTCGCTTTTTGGTCAAAATATCTAGTCAAATATTTTAAGAAAGCGACGGACAATGTCTCTTAATTTGTCGCTTTTTGGTCAAAATGTTGGTCAAACATTTTT
>NW_006239864.1:26601-26810 GCF_000226075.1 Solanum tuberosum
TTTTGTTGATGTGTAGTTAAATTATATATATATATATATATATATATACAACCCCTCTAACTTGTCCACATTTTTCATTTTGGCACTTTATCTTAACCATGTTCCATTTTAACCCTTGAACTCCATTTTTTATGTTCCAATTTAACACGAAATACTATTTTTATATATATTCTTCAATTGCAACTTCTTATTTTAAATCGACATTTGTC
>NW_006239864.1:31630-33770 GCF_000226075.1 Solanum tuberosum
TGTGTGTTTGATTGGGCTGAATAGTGTAGAATTTAATTTAATTTAATTTGCAGGTGGGCAGCTAAAGCTGCGAGCTGCTACTGTCAAAAATATTGCAGAAAAAAGCGACGAACAACGTGGTTTAGTCCGTCGTCTTTTTTTGGTTTTAATTTTTTAAAACCCAGAAAAAGCGACGGACAGTGTCCTTTTATTCGTCGCTTTTCTGAGATTTTCAAAAATAAATTTCCAGAAAAGCGACAGATTGCGTCGCCCTTTATAAATTAAAAAATTGAAATTAAATAAAGCGACGCAGTCCGTCGCTTTTAAAAAAATTCAAAAAAAAGAAGTAAAAAGCGACCCAGTCCGTCGCTTTTCTGGAAATTATTTTTTGAAAAATCCCCAGAAAAGCGACGGACAGTGTCCTTTTATTCGTCGCTTTTCTGAGATTTTCAAAAAATAAATTTCCAGAAAAGCGACAGATTGCGTCGCCCTTTATAAATTAAAAAAATGAAAATGAAAATAAACAGACGCAGTCCGTCGCTTTTAAAAAAAATTCAAAAAAAAAAGAAGTAAAAAAGCGACCCAGTCCGTCGCTTTTCTGGGATTTTCAAAAATAAATTTCCAGAAAAGCGACGGACTGCGTCGCTCTTTATAAATTAAAAAATTGAAAATTAAAATAAAGCGACGCAGTCCGTCGCTTTTTTAAAAAAAAATTACAAAAAATAAAATAGTAAAGAAGCGACTCAGTCCGTCGCTAAAAGAGACGCAGTCCGTCTCTAAAAGTGACGCAGTCCGTCGCTTTTTTAAAAACGACGTTGTCCGTCGCGACGTGAAAACCATCGAGCTAAAAAGCGATGGAAGTCACTGCATCGCTTTTCCGTCAATTTTGACCAAAAAAGCGACGCAGTCCGTCGCTTTTGGCCGTCTTTTTTTGACAATTTTTTAGTAGTGTATGATGGTACCACAAGGTTTTAATCACACTACAGGTTCTTCACATGTGTGTAGGCTACTTAAATCACTGTATGGACTTAAGCAAACCTCTCGACAATGGAATAAAGAACTAACCACATCCTTGGTTAACTCTGATTTTGTTCAAAGTCATCTAGATTACTCCTTATTCACCAAGAAATTATCAGAAGGCATGGTCGTGATTCTAATATATATGGATGGTCTCCTTATTACTGGAACTAGCCTTGCCTTAATTCAAAATACATAGACCATGCTTCAGGGAGCCTTCAAGATTAAGGACTTAGGTGAACTTAAGTTTTTTCTTGGTATTGAATTTGCAAGGAATTAATTCTATTGGTATTGTTACGCACCAACGCAAATATACCTTGGAACTTATCTCAGTTATGGGACTTTCTGGTTCTCAATCTTTTGGGGCACCTGTTGAATTGAATCAGAAACTCACAACTGCTGAATTTCACCATCATACAGGGTCTACTGTTGATGAGCCATTAGATAATCCAGGTAGCTATCAAAGACTTGTAGGGAGATTGCTTTATTTGACAAACACAATGCCTGATATGTCTTTTGCGGTGCAAAGTATTAGTCAATTCATGCACAGTCCCAAAACTTCTCACATGAATGCAGCTATCAGGGTGGTCAAGCACTGTCCAGGCTTAGGCATTTTTTTGTCAGCTGCTAGTGCTCCAAAATTGGAGGCATTTTGCGATGCAGATTGAGGTTCTTGCCCCAATACTAGGAGATCTATTACAGGTTACATGGTGAATTTTGGAGAATCTCTGATCTCTTGGAAGTCGAAGAAACATTCTACTATTTCCAAGAGCTCAGCTGAGGTTGAGTATCAAAGCCTAGCCTCCACTGTTGCTGAGGTTACTTGGCTGATTGGGTTATTCACTGAGTTAAATATGCATGTATCTCGTCCTGTTTCTATTCATTGTGACAACAAATCTGCTCTTCAAATTGTGACTAATCCATGAACGTACAAAACACATCGACATTGACTGTCATTTTATCCACAAAAAGATCATGCTTGGATTGATTGCCACTCATTATTTGCCCACTGCAGAGCAGCCTGCTGATGTTTTTACCAAAGGCCTTACTATTATTCAACATCATTATTTGCTATCCAAGCTAGGAATGAAGAATCTCTTCATAGCTCCTAGCTTGGGGGGGGGGGGGGGGGGGTGGGGGGGTG
>NW_006239864.1:34584-46068 GCF_000226075.1 Solanum tuberosum
ATCAACGAGGTTCTACTACAAATATCAACAAATAGATGACATCTTTGATAGTGTTGATTCATCATAGCGGAGAATGGGATAGCGCAAATAATTTTGTACATTATTCCATAGAGGGGGTGGTTATTACAACATACATTGATTTCAACGGATTCACTCGCTTGATTTCAAGCCATCTAAATGTCGATACTTCCTTGAATTCATTTGATTTTTATTATAAAATTGATGACAATTCTATGCCGATGTTGATACGAAATACTATGGGATTACGAGTATACATCGAATTGAAGAAAGGGTCACGAAACTTCGAAGGCTATTCATTGTGAATAACTTGGAAAGCTATAGATATTCATCATACACTTTCAATTAATGGAGAGGAATATGGGGAGGTCAATACCAAAATAATAGCTCATGGTAACACCAACACATATAATTTGAATGTAATTGAATATAACGACATGGCTGCTCGGGAGATTGCATATTTTCAACAATGAAATATTATTGAAAGTGATGCTGCTAACGTACCATCAGAAGGTCAACTATACAAGGATAAGAAGATTTTGAAGTCTATCATTGAAAATTATGTAATTCGAAAAAAGTTTCAGTTTAAAGTGAACAGATCAAGTGCGTCAATGTATTATTCAATTCAATTAGAATAACTAGACATATAAATCTATGTTATCCAATACAATGTATACCTTTTCAAAAATTATATACTTTATGTATCCAATCACTTATAATAGGTAAACAGTTAACTAAATTATCTTTTATCACATGATTGGATTTTTATCACGTGAATGAACAATCATGTATACATATCCGTGTATTCATTCACTAAAAATGTAAACACTGAATCGAATAATCTTTTATCACATGAATGAGTTTTTATCATTTGAATGAACAATCATGTATACAAAAATTCATGTATACATATCCATGTATTCATTCACTAAAAGTTTGTATACATTCCAGATTCTTCCTTCAGTGTGTAAATGAGGATTGCACTTGGAAATTAAAATGCTCAGCATTACACAAGTAAAAAATATTCAAAGTTAGACGATTCATCACTTTCTATAATCCTTCTCCTTCTAGCAACCTCAACTGAAATAACTCTTTTCTGAATTTTTTTTATCAACAACACCAACTGATCCACATTGTTTACCTTTAAAATTATCCTTACTACGAATTGGATACCGTGAAGAACTTGCATGACTAAAATTTGAAGTTTTGGGTAGAGATTCAACAAAATCAAAATCAGAATCTCCTTTTTTAGGAATAATTCTAGGAATATTTTTCTTAACCATGACAATTGATACCGACAATCAATTACTATCTCCTTAATTTTTGCACAAATATAAAAACTTTCAACTTGAAAAATTAAAACACCAAGAAAAAAGTTAACAATAATATAAAAAGTGAAGACATGCAAATCTTCTAAAGAAGATATAACATCAACTTTTAATACTTTTGTTTAAAAGGATTGAAAAAGAATGATACTATAAATGTTTACATCATCAATAAATATTCACCAATCAAAGAAAACGTGCATATAAGAAAAGAGGAGAAAAAAAAGGAAACAAAGTTCCACTTCCCAATAAAACCGCAACATGCTGCCCCCAACTAAAAAAATAAATTAATTTAAATATAAATTACTTCCCATATATTAACGTGGGCCAAAAGGGCCAAAATAGGCCAATTTTAATTTTAAAAAACTTTTTTTGTTATAAAAATAAAAAGGGGATATATGTTGCCAATTAGTTAAAAGAGAGTACATGCTGTGCCATTTTTTCATTGGGATTTATGTTTTGATCCGGATAGTAGGTGAAGCCATCGATGCATTCTTCTGCGTTTGTTGATGCAGCAGTGGTGTACGATATAGCGTCATGCAACTGAGATTCCTTATCTCCTAATACCTTAACAGTCTCTTACAATTGGTACACAGCACTCTTCACAGCTCGAATGCAGTTTTTAGTAGCCACCGCTTCATATCCCTTCTGTTTTGACAGATTGAAGACAATGATAGAGGCGCTAGCTGCATGCCCCTTTTATGGCCACTTTAACTGCTTTTTTGCAAAGTCTTGTGGAGTTGGTTTTCACCGAAGAAGCATACGGCATTAATGTTTTCACGCAAAGTGAAGGGTATGCGTATAGTGCATCGAATCACTGGTAATAAATTATGTAAGCTTAGAAACTTATTTATCACATTATTGTAGCACAATCTTTAAAATCAATATCACAATTTTGCTCTAATAGGTCATACACTTATTCTGATATTCATGGAAGTTCTAAAAATTTATCACAATTTATTGGAACAACACCGCTCTACACTCATATAAGGTCCTGTTTCTCCCTGCCGCCGAGCAATACAAGACTTACAAAGAATATGAACTGGTTTTTAGTAAAAAAGAAAAGTTACAATATTCCAAAAATTATGAAAAATGTAAAATATATTTCCTAGCCTCAACAAATTAACTATACACCCGTTCTTTTAGATGTTGGTTATAATTTTGTGCTTTTCAAGAGTTAATTTGACTAATTTTAAAACTAAACTAGATTACATTAATTAGATATTTTAAAATAAAACTTTTTATATTCAAAAAATACAAAAAAAAAACAACTTTTCTTCATATCAATATGATGAAAACATACATCTTAAAATATTAATCAAAATTCATATGGTTGACAATGAAAGAAAACCATGATGACTAAATAGTAATGAATTAAAAAGGAAACTGATGTGCATTAATTCCAACAAATCTATTGATTTACTCTATGAAGCACAAAATTAAAAGCAATACTACTGTTCATAAATTAACGATGGCTAATGAGTGACAATGCAACGTTGCCGAGTTTACTAATAACTGCCATGCTTCTATCTATCACCTTCTTCACATTCGAATTTATCTTTCGCTCCGGCTGATCGGCGAACCCATCGATGCATGATCCTAAGTTTGTTAATGCAGAATATGCATACGATCTAGCGTAAAACAATTCATATTCATCTTGTTCACCAATCATGTCTCCAATTGCCTTAACACTCTTTCTGAATTGATGCACACTATTCTTCACACTTTTAATGCAGACTTTAGTAGTCTTAGCTTCATATTGGGAAAGTCCCTTCTGTTTTGACAGATTGGAGATGATGACAGAGGCGCTGCGTGCCCCTTTTATGGCTACTTTAAGAGCTTCTTCGCAAAGTCTCATAGAGTTGGTTTTCACGGAAGAAGCATACGGCATTAGTGTTTTCTCGCAAAGTGAAGGGTGTGAAGTGTTGTTGCATTTGGTTTTGATGAAGTTTGTATAGACTGACTCTGTAGCCAGCACCTTTGTTTGTGAGATGAAAAAAACAATAGCCAAAAGGGGGAAAATCAAGGTTTTCCCCTCCATTATCTCGTTCGTTCTATGAATACCCTAGAGTTTATGAGATATTTGATTTCTCCAAATATATATATTAGTGTTCTTTATATAGGTATGAGTAGCCTCCAAGAATCCTAACAAAAATTAAATACATCTTGTAGAGTTAATAAGGTCTCTAACTGAATTACTATATGCATGAGTATCCAGAGTTAATAAGGTTTCTAACTGAATCACTCCCACTAAGCATTAAATTTAATATATTCTCAACTTTTATCTATTCAAACAGATAAAAAATTCAGCAAGCTCGTAATAAAATTTCCCCAAGCTTTTCAAATTATAGAAAGGGACCCCTAATTTCCAGTAGTGATAGAAAGGGGCCTAGGTATATTTTACTAGACTTAAAAGCTTGCCCCAATCTTTTCAAATAATTTAAAAGACCCTAACTTCACCCTTTTCTCAATGAAAGGGTTTCCCATGTAAAATTGTGTGTTAAAAGGGCCAAAAATATCGTGTTCTATTTGAAAAGATTTGAATATACCCTCATTCACCTATTTGATTAAAAATATTATTCGATCCACCTTTGTAGCCTAGTTTTATCCTTATAACTAACAAGTAACAACCATTTTAAAGTTATTATTATTTATTACGTGGCGTCTTTCTATTTAATAAAATTAAATCTTCAACCCATCAAATTTTTTCCAATCTGCCTGACTCAAAATAAAAAATAAAAAAATAAAAAATAATATATAATAAAAGAGAGCAGTTTGCAATGTGGTTAAGCGCAGTGACAAGTTAATGAATAGTCACTTGGCAATTTTAAAAATAATTTTTTTATTCTAAATGAACTATATCATTTTTAGAGCCGTCAATATGGGCTAGGCCTGTTGGGTCGGCCTGGCCTAATCCGAGATTTAATAGGGCTGGGTTAAAAAATTTGGAGCCCATTTAATAAAAGGGTTTTTTAGCCCAGCCTGAGTAAGCCTGCTGATTTGTGGGGCTTGAGAAATATAGGTAGGGCTAGCCCGTGGGCTAATACAAATCAATTAAAAATAATAATATAATATTACAATTTAAAATTAAAGAGATCCAAACTCAAAATCTATTTAAAGTTTTTTAGGAAATCACTAAGTATAGAAGTTGCATCCACCATGAAAATGTCCAAACTTGTTGCTACTTGAAACTGGTTACATGGTTTTTCTCAAACTGGTAATATATTTTTGTGTACATTTAAATATTATAATTCTCAATTTAGTTATTTTTTAATATTTAACTAATTGAAACCACATATAAATTGCATATGAAAATGAAGATGTTAAGACAACCTTCCCACAAGTTGATTCAGATATGCTTGATGAAGATGATCATGAAGTGTTAGATACGCCATAGGTTTCATGAAGTATTAGATACGCCATTAGTTTCATGATTTTTTAAGGAGTTTATTTTTTACATTTTTATGGTTGGAATATTGTCATATTTTTTGTGTTTTATTGTGATCATTGCAAAACAATTAGGTTAATATTTCTATTTAGATATTTATACTTTTACTTGAAAAAAACTTAATAAATATTATAAAGATAATTTTATTTGTGGATTTGATTAACAAGTAGTAACATTAACACCATGTAATATTGTTTTGTCGATATTTATGATAATATTTTTAAATTATAATTTATAATTTAATTTAATGGTGGGCTAGCCCATATTGACAGCTCTAATCATTTTCATATACTGTAAAATTAATTGAAATACATTTGATTTAAATATATATATAATAATGATAATAGTAGTAATAATTATTATTATTATAATAAATATAATAATAATAGCAATAATAATAATAAAAATAATAATTAGTAATGAAAATAATAGCGAGAATAATAATAATAATAATAATAATAGTAGTAGTAGTAAAATATTAATTAACAAAATAAAAAATAACAAATAAATAAAAGAAGATAAATGAGGAAATAAGAGGAAACCGGGGGGGGGGGGAGTATTTTATTGATTTCAAATATTTCCCTCAATTTAAATATATACCCTACAAGAAAATTAAAATATCATTGTACTTAGAAAAATAATTAAGGATAAGGAAGAATAACAAAAAGATCTTCATTTAAAACAATAGATATGATATTTGAATTCAAATTTAAATGAAATTTAAATGGTAAGAATTTTAACTTCTTAGCTCCTCCTATATATACTCCTAAAGTGATTATACTATTTTTATATATATATATATATATTTTTTGTTATTGATCATTAGTTTTATTGGTGAATTTATTTACTCATATTCTTTATTGATTGGATTTATTTATTGCATTCTTCAATTTGATTCTTCATTTTCTATAAATCTTATATGAGATTCATTGTCTATTCATACTCATATAGCTCTAATTATGGGAAATTAGGAAGTCGGAGTGGGGGGTGGGTGTACATTTGATTGAGAAACAATATAAATAGTTCATCTTTTTTCTAAAATAATATCTTTTAAAATGTTTGAACAAGATATCATTAATCTAAAATGCTTTAAAATAATAGTTTAATATTATATGCGCATCACGCGGATGGATACGTATGCTAGTAGTATTCATAAATCCATTTATGTGTCATAATGGCATGACACGTACAAAAAAGAAGAATCAATGAAAAAATAAGAAGAAAAATAACAAGGCAAATAAAAGTGTGTAATAATAATAACACTTGTTCTTCACAGCCCCGCAGTGAATGGCACCCCAGTTGAAGGCAACCACGCCCGGCCAGCTATAAGGCTTGCAACAGTATACTTAGAAGCAACATTCCCATTTGTTATGACATGATAACCAGGCCACTTCACCCTAAACCTAGTCGAAGACGCTGGTCCAATATTACCATATTCCGCATAGTACAACGTACTCAAAGCAAAATTAGAATCTAACCACGTCAACCATCCTGCTCGATTAACCAATGTATCTAAATAAGTCTTCATGATAACCGTTCTCGAATATTGTTGCCATGGACGTCCTAAATATGTTTGGAACGATCCAATTACTGGACGAAGATCGGGAGCTGCCATAATCCTAGAGTTGTGAATTGAAATTGCTGTATTTTGAAAAGGATCGTTTCTTCCTTGTGCTGTGATCACGTTTACTTGTCCCCATAATGGTTTACGGACGTAAATCATGCAATTTTGGAAAACAACTGCAGCGTTGCCAAAGATGAAATCTATGGTTCCGTAGATATAACATGATTTGTAGAATTGTCGTTGAGATTGGACAAATAGGGTGTCTTGATAGCCTTCGAAACCACAAGCATAGAATACTGATAGATCAGATGCTGATCGTAGAGCTACTGCTTGACCGTTTTGTGGCCCTGCTGTGTTTCGGAATGTGATGCCTCGTGCAACGAATCCAATTCCATCCACCCCTAAAACATTTTCATTTCAAATTATTTACAAAATCAACTATAAAGACTTTTAGTAAGTACCAATTAATGTACCATATGCTTATTATTTTATTTGTAAATATGTCAACCCTGTAATTTCTCAATCTCAGAGAACATGTTCGTATGGCAGAAGGATACCTTTTATTTTAATTCAGAAAACTAAGATCTGACCTGATAAATTACAGTATATTTAAATAGTAATTTTAAAATGCAGATTGTTCCCCTTAAGAATTGTTGCACGTGAAAGGAATTGAATGCAACAAAATGATCCGCCAAAGTAGCATTTGACCTTTAATTAGCTTAATATTTTTTGTGTTGTCCTTTGATTTTTAGACATTTCTTAATATTTTAATAAAAAGTATGTCATGATCCTTCCAGTGACAGTATTAGGGAGGTGGTTAACTTCCGAATCCCGATATTAAGGGAAATTATGCCAATTTGGTGTAACTTAACTCACATTATGCCTAATTTTCCCTAAAGTCTGTTTTGGACGTCAACCCTTACCCCAAGTAGAGTGTAGAGAGAGATAACAAACCTACATCTTCAAAAGCATATAGGTTGGCCTCAACCTTTTTGATGGAATTGTGTATTACTATGATTCTCCACCTTATTATGCTATGAAGCAATTGGGACGAAGTATAGTAGATTAGTCTCATTGAATCATAGTCAATGTACTATGAATATTATAGCTAATATATACCGTTTGACTTGACATAAAGTTTAAGAAAAGAAGAAAGACTTTTGAAATTTTTTGTCTATTTTAAATCATTCCATTAAGAGTAAAATAGATATTTTATAGTCAAATTATTTACTAAGTGTTCAAGAAATGTGTAATCTTTTTGGGATCGACTAAAAAGGGAAGTGAATCATTCTTTAGCCGCGAAAAAGAAGTTGAGCAAAATCCTTAGACATTTCCCAAAAGTTTGTTCAGTCTTCATGGAATTCCTCTGCTGTTGTTGTTTTTCGTAGTTTTACTTAATGCCAATGAACTAGAAGTAGCTAAGTCCCTTGCATTATGCTTTTGTAATTATGCATTAATCTACTTCAATGCATGAAAGATGAAACCATAATGGTATAAAACGGAAGAAATTAAAACACTAAACTGAAAACGAAACAGAGAGAGAGCTCAAGAGTCATTACCAACAGTTGCAGTACTGTAAGTTGTGAAACCAGCAGCAACACTGCGACTTCCTGTGATTATAGTGTATCTTAAGCCATCACCAACTAACATGATTTTCCCCATCGTAGGACCTACCAAAATATTCTCTTTATAAACACCCCTTTTGATATATATAACGATTCTTTCATTTCCAACTCTCTTTGATGCTGCATAGTTTATTGCAGTCTGAATGGACCGAAATCGACCTGATTTATCTTTAGCCACCACATAATTCGCCTTAGTAGCCATCAAATCGATCGATGAGGTTTGCAACAGCTTCCTTTCCGTATTCGTAAGCCAATTTGGAAATCCACCAACTTGTGTTGTATTTTCCGCGTCCATGAACTCCCCATTCACAGCTAAACAGTTACTAATCAGCTGAGAAACGTTAGTGGATAAATTCGGCTGGAGGATGTTGGAAACATTGAGATCTATTGATCCTGATAGACAGGTCTCGATGTTAGTCAAGGAGGCACTGAGCCAAGTTTGTGCATCAAAATCAGAACTTGAATTTGATTTGATGCCATCAAGACTACGGCTCAATTGGAGGATAGTATCATCCATGAGCTTTTCACAATCCATCCACACTAATTTCTTTCGTTTTCCTCTGCAATTTTGGCTTACATTCTTTGCATGACTCTGCACTTGTATTACATGATCCATAGCCACTTGGACCGTCATGGTCCGAAACTCGGAATTATTTTTGGGTTTGATATCACCGGATGACATGAAGTGATTACATGGATCAGGATGAGGAGTTTTGCTACACCACCAGTTAATGTCATGATCACTCGTTTCTTGATCATCGGTATTGGACAAGGATTGGTTTAAGAACAGAGAAAGAGAACAGAGTATAAGGAGTAAAGAATTGAACTTATAATTTGACATTGTGTTTATTAATTGAACTTGTCGATAGAGTTAGTGACTTCTTATACTAGTAGCTAGAGAGAAACTGGAAGAGAAGTGCAATGTCAAAAGACAGTTGGCTTCTGAAATATTTTGGGTGGCAAATTCAGAGTTATGAGAAAATGAAACCACAAATCATGAGAAATCAAATCAAACTTCATTTCATAGTCAAAAGACTTAATGCATAAATATGTTTTTTGACTTGGGTTCAGCTGACATCTACGTCCTCCAACTTTAGATGAGTACAAGTCGACACATAAATTTGTATAAAATTGAATAAGTATACGTTCATGTCCTATATGGCATAATATATGTAGGACACCAGGTAGGACACAAATTTTCCATGTAGGGCGCCACCTAAGTCGAATGTGTCAATTTGTTCAATTTTATACAAGTTTAAATGTCTATTTGTACATACTCAAAGTTAGATGACATAGATACCAGCTAAAGCCAAGTTTAAAGATCAGTATTATGCCTATTCAAAATAGTGGATTACTAAAGTCCTTCCTTCATTTTGAGATCCTTGTTTTGTGGATCACTAAAAATTCACCTCAATATTTAAATAGAGAGTGGCTAATGCTATTCTCTGGTTTTACGCTGAATTCATCAGTTTTAATTAATGTCACAATTATGAATGTAGGTTGACCTTGTTGAGTTGCTTAACGTGATGATATACGTCATTACAATTTCAGTTAAGATTCAAATTACGACATTTCATTGGCGCAAAACAAGAATTGATCAATATGTACATGCTGGAGGGTATGTAATATGATGAAATTTAAGTGTTATAACATATGTAAAGTGGACACAAAGAAAGCCAATAACATGTCTTGAGGTCCGTACATGTGATGTTTTAACTTGATGCTCAAGTATTATAATGTGCAATTTAAGGAAGAAGCTTAGCTAATATTCTCTTTAATCCCTTAAGCAGATGCCTAAACAGCTATTTTTCAGGGGATGCCCATGTGCTCCTAACTTCTTCGTACGCAATTTTTTCTTTTATTCATTGTGAAATTCCAAGTAGTTTAGATGAAGAAAATCTTAATTTAGATGACAATAAATTAGTGCTACTTTGGTACAAAATCATTCACACATTGTTCGAACTTTTCGTGTTTATCTGATCCTCCACTCGGGGAAGAATTATTGTAGTATAAGCAGTGGCGGACTCAGGATTTTCGTTCAGTGAGTTCGAAAAATAAAAGTATAAACGTGTATATAAGTCAACAAAACAAAAATTTTCAAAGTAGTAGTATATAGTTTTAGTGGCGGACCCTTGATTTTTTTTGGGTTTAAAACTGCATGTTTTATAAAATAAAAAACTAAAAAATAACTGCATGTTTTATAAAATAAAAAACTAAAAAAAACGGAACTGAAACTAAAAAAAATGCTAACATAGAGATTTGAACCCTGGATGTGAAGCTTAATTTCAAGGGAAATTACCGCTGGGCTATCAATTTCTCCTTGTCATTGAGGTGGTTCAAAATATATATATCCACATAAATACAGAAGATTATCTTATATATACGATGTAATTTTTTGCCAAGGGGGTTCGGGTGAACTCCCTGGAACCCGTGTGGGTCCGCCCCTGAGTATAGGAGGTTATGAATTGGGGTAGAATGTACTCAGACACCTTAACCGAAGAAAGCATGTACCTAATTGTGGGCTGTTAAACTGCCAAGGAGATGTGGGAATACTTGGAAAAATCTTATATTCAAGCAATAAAAGTAATTAATTTTGCTAGAGGTTTAGGTCTCAAACACACAAGACCTTTGTCATATTAGGTAAGACACCATATTCCACCCTTAATCAATTTGTTTATGCTCTCACGAGTTTTGATATAAGGGAATGAAGAAGAGGTGCCACAACAAAACCATAACATGGTATTATCTGCTCAAAAAAGCAGGGGAAGAGGAAACAACAACATTAACTCCAGAGAAACATGTTTCAAGTCTGCTGGAAATGGAACAAGTTCTCAGAACAGTCAATATGGACCAGGTTCTCCGAACAATAAAAGTTTCCAAAGTGAAAATAAAGAGAAGAATAGTACTGAGTGTCACACCCCTATTTTTCCCCAAACGAAAAATTTTGAAAAAAAATAGAGTTTCTCCAATTAAAAGTGACATTTTGAAAAGGGATTATTTTATTTCAGAGTCGCCACTTGGAATTGAGTTTTGGTGTTCCAAGTCACCTAATTTTTACCCCTAATCAAAAGGAAGTTGACTCTAATTTTTAATGGTCTGCGAACTAGAAATCTGGATAAGAAATTCTATTGACCAAGGGGAAGGTAATAAGGTACCCCTCGAGTCCCGTGGTTCTAGCACAGTCGCTTCATTGACTTATATCTTGGCCTGACTTAGCTTTTGGATATAGTACTTATTAGCTATACATTTACCTATATTCCACCCTCTTTGATTTATTGTAATTGTCTTATTTAATATTTTTTTTTGAAAATCCGAGAAATTTTAGTATTGTCATTTTAGTGAGAATAGATATTTGAATTATAATAGGAGGTAAACTTCTATGGGATTTAGGATCAATTTTAGGAAAAGAAAATGTTAAAGAGGTTAAGACCAATTTCTTGGAAAAAAATTTTCTTATTTTTTTTCTGTTTTGTTTTGCACGTTATTTTTTGTAGTTTTTATTTT
>NW_006239864.1:47385-48370 GCF_000226075.1 Solanum tuberosum
TTTTTGCGTGGGGGTGTGGGTCTCTTTTTGTTTTTTTAACTAATTAATTTTAGTCGTGTATGTATAGGGGTCTGTTAGTTGCTGATAGTTTTTGTAGGAATATAGTAGTATAGGGCGAGTATATGGGAGTGGTGGGGTATGGGAGGTTAGATTATTTTAGGGTTTTTTTTTTTTTTTGTTTTTTTTTTAGTTTTAGTTTTTACTTTACTCTTAAAAGAATTATAATAACATTATCAACTTAATTATTTAAAATTAATAAAAATCTAAGAAAAAGTCAACTAGCTATATATATCAAATCAATTAAATAATACTAGCTTATTTCTAAAACTTAATTTCAAAATAATATAGATTTTTTGTAATCTTTTAATTCTTTTTTAAACAATTGAAATAAACTTACCTTAAAAAAGATTCTATTTTTGTTGTTTTCAAATCTTTTAAAATAAACTTAATAAAATAAGAGAAAAGTCAAAATATTTAATTTATATTTATAAAAATATTTCAGCTCTAAAAATGGTGTAAAATTTTAAGTTCGGTCAAAAATACGTGTCTACAGTTTGCCCCTCTTTGACTGGAAACACAAAGAGTTTTCAGACAAAGAAGTATACAACGTGACAAGTTTTGATCGGACTCTTATTCAAAAATAAAAATATGCGACCGAGTCCTAGTTTTGGACATCCTACATATCCCGGGTTATAAGAGAATCAGGTCACGTGTAGTTCAAGGAGATGAAATGATGAGTTGGAAGTCAGGTGAGGTCCCCTTGAGGCTCCAGTTCGCGACTTCTATTGTTACATGAATATAAAAGGCAAAAAATTTAATGGAAATACAAGTACACGACCCTATCTATGTAGCTTCTCTTGAACCTTGACTTGAGTCTTCGCGCTTCTTAAGTTATGAGATATTGATTTTCATCTCAAATGAGTTCAAAGGTAAATGTCTTTCTCCAGATAGGTTCCTTTTACTGGTACTTGGTTATTGACTGTGT
>NW_006239865.1:0-45385 GCF_000226075.1 Solanum tuberosum
CCACATAAATTAAAACAGAAACAGTAACATATATTGGACCCCGTGCTGGCACGGGGTCCATATCTAGTATACCTTACAAATGATGGAATGTCAATCTATACAATCCATCATCTATCAGCCACATGAGAAATAATTGATTAAATTTTGTGATGTACGATACTAGCAAAATTTAAATATCCACTTTTGCAACGGTGGTAAAGTACAACTCAAATTACACCCAGTCGTAATATCTGGCTTTTTATATAAAAAAAGCAATCTTTGTTTTAACTCCGTCATTTTATTGACTTCATTTTTATCCAATTTTAAATACTTGCGATGTCTCAAGCATCTCAAACATCCAACACAAAAAAATTATTGCTCCATCTAAGTAAACGAAGAATGAGTTGTCTTCCGTTATATTGTTGTTCCATCTAAATAAATGAGGAATGCGCAGAGGAGAATTTGAAAACTTTCCAGCATTTTTTTAATATAAAAATGAAGGGAATCTTTGTTTTAACTTTCTCATTTTATTGACTTCATTTTTTGTTCGATTTTAAATAACTACAATGTCTTAAGCATTTCAAACATTCAATGCAAAAAAAATATTGCCCCATCTAAGTAAACGAGGAATATCATGCCTTTCGCTATGTTGTCGCTCCATCTAAGTAAACGAGGAATGCGAAAAGCGAAATGTATTAAAAATACCATAAACTCACGGTATAGTACTTCCTCACTATCGTAGATGATTATAGCAAAGGAACATGCCATTTTATCCTTATCATAAAGTCAAATGCATTCAGTATTAAATATTTTTTGGCTATGATCGACAGAGGCGTATCTAGAGGGGGTTCCGTGGGTTCACGTGAACCCATGCTCCCCTCTCTAGATTATATATAATAGTGTTATATATTTTTTAAAATATTTAAATATAGGGGTGTGAACCCACGTTAAAAGTAACATATAATAATATGATCATGATTGGGTGCACCTCTCTAAGCAAAGATAGAAATTTAAAATCTTATATCTATCTTATTTTTGTTAGTAACACCCCTCCAAGTGGTTATCGGTAACACTTTTGGCGTTTCAATCAATTTTTCTTTTGTTTCTTGCTTTAATCTTTCAAAATTTTCAAGTGTGTAACGATTGAAATTCCTAAAAAGAAATAGCATGGTAAAATTTCTATATAATTAAATCAAATGTGTATATTAAAATTTAAAACTAGTAGTATTATATATGTTGGATCTATAATTTTTAAAATTTAACGGTTCAGTGTTACGAACGTAAAGGTCAAACCGATCAAATTTATATCTTAGATGCATCTTTTTATAATAGGGCACCCATCCTTCCGAAATCCTAAATACGCCTCTGATTATTGATCGAATGCCAATTCAATACAAAGGTGATAGATATTGAATCTAAAAATGCATTAGAATTAGGAGGTAGTTGTGAAACTTCTCAATTTCTTGCTTGTCGGGGAACCATTCACCAGACCTCTTGTGTTTCCTCTCCTCAACAAAATTGAGTAGTGCAAAGGAAACATAGGCATTTGGTTGATACATGCAGGGCTCTTTTATTTCAATCTAATCTTCCTATCAAATTCTAGGGAGAATTTCTCTTAACAACTACTGTTTTTATTAATATATTCCCTTCTAATCTTCTTAAAACGAAAACTCCATATGAGCTTTTGTTTGGGAATACACCTTCTTAGTCATATTTAAGGGTCGTTGGTATTTATGTTATGCGTCTTCTCATTTATTACATAGATCAAAGCTAGATCCATGATCAATCAAATGTGTGTTTTGGGTTATCCTTTTGGAAAAAAAGGGTACAAATTACCAAATCTTGAAACTAGGAAAATTTTCATTTCTAGAGATGTAATTTTTCATGAGAACGTCTTTCCTTTTTCTTACAGTATGCATTAGTACAAAGATGTACCAAGTATGATAGCCATGTATAAAAGATATGAAATCATGCTAAAAGGGATTTTTACATGTCATACAAAGACCAGGTTAAAACATAAGATAAGAGGTTAGAAAACATCATCGTGATCATGGTCAATGCAAGTACAATAATCATCGTAAAACACATGTGAGATACTTCTTGAAGTAATCTTAGTTCATTATTGCGGGAGATTTACCTTTAACCGACATAGAGACCATGTGAGCTACAACATGGAATCCGGTGTCTACCCCACACCAAAAAGGGGTGTCCTACTTGCCAAGGTAAGAGGATCAACTTCTAGCTTACGTGGATCCACTAGCTAATGTCTATCTAGACAACCTATGGTGGCACATAGTTTATGGGACATGGGTAATCACCACTTGTCCACTCAGTGCTAAGCATAAATCCCACTGAATATTCGTTAGTCTTATCTTATCTTAACATTCATGAGACATTGGGTATTTGACACTTGTCTTATCGTTAAAGGACACGGGTAATTGCCGCTTGCCTTATCATTATAATAGCTCCTTAACTTGATTCATCTTAGGTGAGAAGACCTTTCAACCCTATGAATCCTTTATGTGAGAAAATCCTTTCACAATCATGTTATGAGTAGTATATGAGAAATCATTTCACAATAACAACCACATCACTCTCAAAGCATTCTTAAAACATTTACATCATTTTCATAAAGAATATGCATATCTTCATAACTCGTCTTTCATGATTCAAAAGTTTCATTATATAACAATTCTAGAAAACATGAATTTCGCATGGGTTGATGGGGATTCAACTTAGAAACATGCCATTACTTCACATGCATAAAAATATATAAAACAATCAAATAAATTGTAATTC
The DNA here is from genome assembly GCF_000226075.1 of Solanum tuberosum. Classification (NCBI taxonomy): domain Eukaryota; kingdom Viridiplantae; phylum Streptophyta; class Magnoliopsida; order Solanales; family Solanaceae; genus Solanum; species Solanum tuberosum. Next base: position 2,779 of record NW_006239865.1, read on the forward strand.
AAAGGAACCATGAGATTGAGTAAAAACCCCATGGTTTAGGAACTATATGGAGGAAAGGACTCCATAGGTGAATACTATCATACCATAACGCCAAGAGCTTACAATCAATGGTGAAATTGGAGACTTGACTTGAAACCCTTGCCTTCTTCTTCAAGCTTGTAGAGAGAAATATTAGAGAGGATGAACTTGTTCTTCTTTCAGAAATTTGAGATAATGAATTGAATTAGGAGAATGTTTATATAGGGTCTCGAATAGAAGGTAAAATGACATCGTGTTGGGTTAGAATAATTAGGAAAAGACCCAAAAGTTCCTTATTAAAATAACTGTCGACCTCACCAACGTCCAGACCTATGGTTCGTTGGTCAGACCACAGACCGTCTTGGTCAGTCATGGGTGAGATCAGAGACCACCTAATCTTGGACCCCTATCAACAGGACCTATGCACGGTCTGTGGGTCCACCTACGGGCCGTACACCTCTATTGTGGGTCCCGACTTTTGATTCTAAAGTTTCTCTAAGTATGAGACTCACCTATGAGACCTACCTACGACTCGTGCATCGGGTAACGATCCATTCTGGTGAACTGTATAAACATACTGAAACTTGGACATTTTTGGAAAAATCTGGACTGAAAAACCACGGGCCTACCCACGGGCCGTGTGTTAGGCCACGAACCGTTGGTGGCTCCGTTGGCATATGCAACAAATCCCGCAACCCTTAAATTTTCTATCTTTTTGAATCTGAGGTGTTACATTAGCGATGTAAATGAAGGATTTGAGTAGGGACGTAGTTTAGATGTTTGAGAGAAGATTTAGAGTGTTTTCTCTTAAAAAAAGTCAGCTAAAAATATAGTGGAATGGAGTTCTCGAGTTAAGGAGGGTATTTATAAAGCCTAGATCAAATACTACAGAGATTGAGGAGTTTTTCTAGGCGAAGTCTAGTGTGATAGACTAGGCCTCACGCACTGCGAAAGCTATAACGAAGTATGCCTTGCTCTTAGCTTAGCTCCGCGAGGTCACCCCTGTTTTTACACTTATAAATTTTCAACTTTTGCATTATAGTTTTGTAAAACACCTATAAATTTTTGTATCGATTTCCAATTGACGAACAATGTGATGTAGTGGAATCCAAATTCAATTTCATATTATCGAGGATAAATATCTTATCTTAAAACATAATTAAACATGGTTTGAGTTAGGGCTGCGTATCAGTCGGTTCGATTTTGAAGTTTATCGATTTGGCTTATTGGTTATCGGTTTGTATATATGCTAAACCGTTATAGAACCATTAAGATATTGACTTATCGGTTATTGGTTTATCGGTTATTGATTATTATCGATTTAACCGTTAAGATTTGACACAAAAAAAAACATTTAAAATCACTTAGAAACAAGGTGACAAACCAAATGAACCATGCACATGAGTTCACAAGTTACATCTTGCTCAAAAGCAAACACTTTTATATTGTAGAATAACCAAGAGTTTGAGACAACCAGAAATAGAAGTAGGAAACCAAACTCTAAGTCAAGGACTTTATATACAAAATGGTATAATAATTATTTAATTTACTATCGGGTTATCGATTAAAAAAACCTCAAATTGTGAAGAACCGTTAACTCGGTAACAAAAAAAATCAAAATTGTTATCAAAAGCGCTAAACCAATAACCCATTACTAATAAATCAATAACTTTTTTTCGGTTCGGGTTATCGGTTTCGGTTCGATTTTGAACAACCCTAGTTTGAGTTGAACCACATACATTTGACTAGTCCATCATAAACTGAATTTACAAATTGTTATAATTATTAGACGGAACCCATCGACAACCCCTTAAAGTTGATACCAACTTTTACTTAGGCACCTTGAGTACTTTTTGTTCATTTTAAGCACCTCAAGTAGGACTCCGCTGTGTCATTTTGACACTTTAGTTTTTTAACAATCAACTAAAATTATAAAGTGTGGGTAATACACTCGTGGAGACATGACATGAGGATCCGGATCTTCTCCATTACATTTTTTCTCCATTTCACAAGTACACGTTTAGATGATTGACACTTGACTAATATAATTTTTAAAGGTCAAGATTAAATTGATTTAACAAACATCTTAACTATGATTAAAACATTAAATTTTGAAACCACCTCTTAATTATAGTATGCAATATCAATCTTCCACATAATTTGATACTCTTAAATTTCAATTTCTAAATTTTACATTGAAAAATCAATAAATCAAAGTTCGTTAATATGTCCAATTTTTCTAACTAAACTTAATAGCATCAAATTAATATTACTATCACAGTACTTTTCCTAGGTTTTTTTCTTCATGCAGGGTGTGTTTGGTATGGAGGAAAACATTTTCCAATTTTCCGATGTTTGGTTGGCTTAAAATGTTTTCCAAATCAACTCATTTTCCTTCCAAAATTAAGGAAAACATTTTCCAAACCTCTACTTTATCCTTTAATTTTTTTTTCTTACCCTAACAATACCCCTTATCCAACTCTCCCCATTCAATTTTTTTTTTAAATTCTTATTTTTTTAATTTCAAATATATTTTTATCCCTGCCCCCAACCACCCCTCCCCATCAAACAAAAAAAATAAAAAAATTAAGAATTATTTTTGAAAAATATTTTAAATTTTAAGATTTTTTACCTCACCCAACCCCTACACCTCCCCCCCCCCACAAACAAGGCCACACCCTCCCCATTAATAAAATTATTTTTGGGAAGTATTTCAAATTTAAAAAGATTTATTATTTATGCCACGCCTACCCCCCCCCCCTCCGCGCCACCTCTGTCAATTTTTTTTTTAAATTACTTTTTTAAAATATTTCAAATTTAAATTTTTTCATTTTTGTGCCACCCCTACGTACCCCTACCCCACCCCTTAGCCGTCACCACCACCCAGACTATCCCTATCAAATCTTTTAAAAAAAATATATTTAGAAAATATTTCAATTTTTTTTTCATTTTTTGAAAAAAATTCCTGCGTCAGGTCCTAGGTCGAAAGTCTAGGTCAAATTTCAGGGTCGGATTTTGGAACGGTTATCAGGGTCTTGTTCTAGTTTGGGTCTCGAGGTCGGGTCCTAGATCAATTATCGGGGTTGATTTTCGGATCAGAAATTATTTTTCCAAAGATTATTTTTTAGTCTCAAGCCAAAAATGAAAGATATTTTCTGAAAAATATTTTTCATTCTCCAAGTCCAACCAAACATTAAAAAATAATTTCCAGAAAATATTTTCAACTCTCTACCCACAATGAGAAAATAAGTTAGAAATCCACTTGTTTTCCAAGAAAACATTTTCCTTCATACCAAACACACCCGTATTCTCTATTTTAGATAAGTCAAACTAAATGGAAGAGAATTAATCTAAATACTATCATATATATTTTCAATACTCTAATTACTTTTTATATGTCAATTGAAAATTAGAAATATCATTTTATTCCCCTCATATATTCTTTAATTCAATTTTCAGGCTAATTTTTAAATCAATTACTTAAAATTTATGATCGCAAAACATTTTTAAAAAAAAAAAACTATACGGATTTAGGGAATGGGGGAGGTAGGGAAGTTTACTGATAAAACCTACAAATTGAAATTTAATGAGCATAATTTTATTTTATTTTTTAAAAGATGAGTATCAAAATATATGAGGAGATTGACATTGCATACTATGGTTAAAGAGTGTTTTCAAATTTAATATTTTAATCATAGTTAAGACGCTTATTAAATTAATCTAATTTTGACCTTTAAAAGTTATATTAGACAAGTGACATTCATCTAAATATTTACTTGAGGAAATTGAGAGAAAGTGTAATGGAGATGAGCCGGATCCATGATATGATGGCTAATTAAAAATTGACATGTGAAATTTTAGTGTAAAATAATAGATTTATTAGCACACAAAAGTTGAGAAAATGTCACAAATTAAATTGTTCATGAACTATTGGAGTAGGTCTAAAATAGTCCCTTAACTATACAATTATTGGATTTAACTCTAACTATCTCAAATCTCGTTAGGTTTGGTCCATTAACTACACACTTATCGATTTTAGTCCTTTAAGTATTAAAAAAAAATCATCAGGTTTGATTTTTATCTATTTTTAATACAAATAGCTCAAGTTCATATTAACGGAATTCATGCCTCCATGAAATTAAATTCTTAACCCATTTTTCCAGTTGTGTTCTCTCTCATACTACTTTTTCTTCAAATTACTCTTATGAAAAAAGACTTAACATCAACGATTCAAAATAAAATTTAAAAGAAAATCAAGACTTATTAATTTCCTCATTAATTTTATTTTGAAAATCAAGACTTAGCAACAAATTTAATGATGATTTGGTCGTTGCTATAAAAAATATTGGCGACCGATTAGCAACGAAAATTTTTAGTGGCAAATATACTGGCTCAACGAAATTTTTTAGTGACGGATTAGTGACATAAATTCCGTTGCGAATTTATTTAAAATAACGAAATTAATTATGAAATTAGCAACGAACTATATAAGTATAACGACGGACCAATCCGTCACTAACAAGTGGCGACGGATATCATTCGTCTATAATACGTCGCTAAACTTGTGACATAACTATTTTTTCATCGCTAAGAGGTTACTAACAATCCGTCGCAAATCTGGTTTAGCGACGGAATACCATAGATTAGCGACGGATTTCGTCTATCGATAAATGTTGTTTTTTTGTAGTGTTTCCTCACTAATTTTATTTTGAATCGTTTAGGTTACAGTTCTTTTCACACGAGTAATTTGAAAAAAAAATAGCGAAGAGAGAAAAAAGTGAAAATAGGTTAAAGATTTAATTCGCGGAGGCATGAGTTCCATTAATATAACTAGGGTCATATAACCCCCCTCGAACTCTTTTTTTTCCGTATTTTTGTGAACCTTTTGTGTTGATGTGACACCTTCGACCACCCAAGTTGGTTGTGTTTGTACACACACGTTTGCCACATGTGTAAATTATTTTTGAAAAAATCTTACTTTTTTTTATCTTGTATTTAAATTAAGTTAGTACAAAAATTTTTTGCCTTGTATCTAAACTTTTTTTTTTTTTACCTTCATTCATATGTTTTTCACTTTTATTTGTCTATCGATTTTATTTACTCCTTTTATTTTCTTTGTCTTTTCTTTTGATTTGATTTCAAATTCAATTCCAAATCATATCTTGTATTAAAATAAGTTAATTTCAAACGAATATCAAAATAAGTAAAGAAAATAAAATAAAACATAAAAAAAGTTAAAACGTTAAAATTAAAAGACACTTTTTAATTATATTTTTGAAAAATACACATAATTTTTAAAAAAAAATTAAAAGTGAAAAGATAAGAAATTCATGAAAGAAAAAAATAAAAAGTTTAAAGTGAGAAAGAAATTAAAATAAATATTTTACAAAGAAATAAATGAAAATAATTAAATATATATAAGTTTTAATATCAATAAATATGTGTACTATCTAATTATAAAGTTACCAATTAAAAAAAGGAAAAAGGACAAATATACCCCCGAACTATCGTAAATGGTATGCAGATACCCTCCGTCATACTTTTAGGACATTGGTGCCTCTGTTGTTCAAAAACTAGAGCATATATGCCCTTCACTCTAACGGAAGACTAAATATGGACACGTGGCGCAATCTTATCCGTTGATCTGATTTTTAATAAATGTCGGGTCGGTGGATAATATTATGACACGTGTATGTCCGTTAGTATAAATGCTATATATACTCTAGTTTTTGGACGGCAGGGGCATCAATGTCCCAAAAGTATGACAGATGATATATGCATATCATTTACGATAGTTCGGGGGTATATTTGTCCTTTTCCCAGTAAAAAATGACATGCGTCCAATTTTTTCACTCACCACTTGCCTTCAAGAGAGTGTTCACTCTCTCTCTCTCTCTCTGCCACGCCAACATTTATGTTGTATTTATTTCATTTTAAATTAGTTTAGAGGGGGGAGGGGGTAATATGACCCTAGTTAAGTTGAGGTGTGTCTCTGAAATTTCGGTTATAGTCTAGGGGTTACTTGTGCCTTATCCCTAAAAAAATAGACACAGACCAAACCTGATGTGTTTTTGAATACTTAAATGACTAAAACTGATAAGTATATGTATAATTAAGGGACTAAAATTAGTTAGTGTATAGTTAAGGAACTAAGGTTTTGAATAGTTAAGGGACTTAAAAAAAGTTAAAAAATAAAAAGTAGGTTATGGTTAAGACATATTCTAATAGTTCAAGACCATTTATGACATTTTCTCTACAGAAGTCAGAATACATTGTTATATTTTTGAAAAAAGTATATGATCAAAAAGAGAGATGCTAAACTGTCAGAAAATTTTGGCCCAAATTGACCTGAAACATGTAAAAGACTATAATGACCTTTTCTTTAAAAAAAACTTAAAGTCTTCCAAAGCAAAATTACTGAATTTTAGGACGCGTTTATTATTTTAACCACATGAATTCTTTGGGTCCCACCTAATAAAGCATTTGATGGTTTCATATCTTTTTAATTCGTTATTCTTCTTTTTTTTTCTTTGCAAGTTTACTTCTTCTTCTTCTTATATAATAAATTTTTACTTTCGTTGTCTCTTTAAAATAAATGGTGAAAATAAATGACTTTATGTTTTGCACTCAAATTGGTTAAACTTATCTTATAAAATGACCAAAAAAATGAAATTATTATAAAAAAATAGTTTATGATTCCATGAAGCTTCACTAATATAAAAATAAATAAATTAAATCACAAAAAAAATATTATTTATGAGATTTAATTTCTTATTCTTCGTATATAAATAATTAATACATTAAACACTTTTATAATACAACTCAATTTTAAATATACTCTTTATATATTAAAATCAAACTATTGCACTTCATGAACTAAGAAACTTTTACAGTTACACATCTTATGAAATTTATCTATAATTAAATATATTAAAATATAATTATTAAATGACAAATTAAAATGATTAATAGAATATTTTTTTTGAAGTTTTTCTAACGAAATTATAAACAAAAATAAAAAATTTGTTAATGCATTTTATTAAAAGAAGAATTAATATATTTTGAAAAATATTAAATGAATATAAATTATTTAATAAGATATACCAACTATTAATAAAAACCTTCTTTTACTTTTATTACATATGATATTTGAAATTTTATTTAAAAATAATATTTTATTATATATTATCTCTTTTAACTTTTTATTTTTTATTTTAAAAATTATTTTATATATAATTGTTTAAAAATAATTTCATTTATGTGGGATTTCTATTCTATATAAGGTTTGAATGTTCTTAGAAAAAATATGGATAACTTTATAGGAGAATGACGAATGTAACCGTGAGATATTCATATTATAAAAAATGTAAGTGTTTTTATAAAATATAAGGGTCTAGCTTTAATTGTGTCATAATGTAGAAATATTTAGTGTAGTTAATTAGGGTCAACACTTTAAAATATTTTGAGTTTTGATTGTGTTTATTAAAATATCTTCAAATTTTATTTCAAAAATTATTTAAATACGTAGTTTAAATTTATCTAGACACACTAAATTTTATAAGACTACTTAATTAGAGATATGATAATATTAAGAGATGATAATATGAATAACACACATAAATTTATTTGCAAGTTATCAATCGTCATAACATAGGAGCACAAGACTACAACATTAACGAGTGAGTACTCTCTTTAAGACCTCGTTTGGTAGAGTGTATAAGAATAATGCAAAATAGGGTGCATTAGTAGTGCTTGCATTGGTTATGCAAGCATAATTTCTTATACATTGTTTGGTTTGAAGTATTAGAAATAACAAATTTTGCATAATTTCTATTAAAACATATATGTTTACAAATATACCCTTCACACTTTATTTATTTGTACACTTCCTTTGCAACAAAGTTCTTTGCTAAAACATCAAAAAAAATTCTTTGCTAAAACATCATTAACTCTTCTTCTTCTTCTTCTTTTAAAAAAATAATATTAAATAGTTGTACTATTGCGTCAAAATATTTTTGTGAAAAGTTGGCAAATATTATTTTTTTTATCAAATTTATCGTCACAACAGTAAATTTTTTGATTAAATTATATTGAAATTGATTTTTATTTTATTTTTAAAAAAAAGATACTTAAGAGGTCATAAAGCCTATTAAGACATCAAAAAATTAAAAGACACCGAAAAGCAAATCAAAATAAAACAAAAACTTATGACAACAAAGAAAATGAAAAGGCTTTAAGGGTAGTTTTGTAATTATTTAATTTAATGCAAGTGTTAAAATGCTATTTATTACTAATACCTAGAATTCCTTGGTATTAGTAATATACAAGTTAATACACAATAGAGTGTATAACATGGCATGAAAAAGTGTACCAAACAAGGTACTACTAATACACACATAATGCATGCATTATATTTTCTAATACACTCTACCAAACTACCCCTAGGCTATTGATAATTAGAGTCGTCACTTAATTATTTAAATATTTAATTTAATCTTTCTAAAATATAATAATTAATAATTATGCAAGACTTCAACATTAATGTGTAACTCGCTTGAGTTGATGTTAAATAAGGTCGATACATGATAATACTCATGAACCATATGATACTTATGATTTCTATAATGTGCCGATATCTACCATATTTAAAGTGTTTTGAGTTATGACTATCGTTATTAAAATATTTTCAAATTTTATTTTAAAAAACTATTTAAACATGTAAAAATTTAAAACTTTTATATATTATAAATTCTTTCCTTTGTTCATTTTTCTTATCATTTATATGCCGTTTAAGTGCAAAATTTATATAAGGTGAGATCTTAATGATATTGAATTTTAAATGTCATTACTTTTATATTGTTCTTCTAATAAAATATTTAGGCAAATTTTTTAAATAACATATCGACTTTCTCTCGTCCTACTTCTAGAGATGAATAGCTAGAAAAGGTTTGGAGTGTAAAAAATCATTTGAATTATCATCAGAAAATTATATTATAAATAAAATTGCTAACTGAAATCATAGCAAAAAAATGATTAAACTTTTATGTTGGCAATTTCAATAATTGCTTATTACATGTAATACTTAAGTAAGAATTATATTTCAAATTTCCTTTCCTATAATATGTTGATATCTATCATATTTAAGGTGTTTTAAATCTTGACTGTCGTTATTGAAATATTTTTTAATTACATTTAAATTTATTTAAATATGTCATTTGATTTTTTATATATATAGTAATTAATAAAATTACTTAATTAGAGGTTATATTAATAATAAATATAAGTAATAATACACAACTTATCAAATAGATATAACATAAAGATGCGAAACTACTACGTTAATACATGATTCTTTTGGATTAATATTGACCAAGGTCAATACATATGAGCTAGATGGTTCTTATAATTTTTATTGTCGTTGTTGTTGAGTGGGTACTGAGTAGTAGTATATATCACATTTTGAATTTATTTTGACATGTTACATTATTTTATAAATCTTAAATTTGAATTAAGTGTGGGTAAACTTTATTTTGTATTTAATATTATTAGTGAGCTTATCTTGTAATTTAAATTTTAAACTTGATTTTCTAATTTTAATTCAAATTTTGTATTCTTTATAGATTCTTTTATTTAAAAAGGAAGAAAGAAGAATAAGAAATTATAAACATGTTGACATTTGACCATTTTGAGCAATTCTAAAAGAAATTGAATAAAATGGCTTTATAAAGTTATAGAGATATGAGAATTAGTCCATTCCCTATGTATTGAGAAACTTTTTCATTATTGAAAAATAACTAATAAATAAATTTGATAAAGAAGGGTAAAAATATTATAAAGAAACCAGTTTATAACGTGAATATACGTACATTTGAGCCATTATGGACAAAATTATTTTGCCCAAAAGAATTTTCCAATTGAAAATTTTAGTTTGTTGAAGAAGGATAAGCAAGTTGCTAATTTATAAAGGTGTATAACGGCTAAATAAATTTTGAAAAGCACCGACCCAATGCCACTGTCCTTTGAAATATTGTTTGTCCAAATACATCCACGCAACGTTCTTGCCATAAAAAGGTTTAATTCCAATGATTCAAAATAAAATTTACGAGAAAATCAAGACTTATATCTTTTTTCATCATTAGTTTTATTTTGAATAGTTGAGATTATGAATCTTTTTACAAAAGTAATTGAAGTAAAATAGTGAGGAAAGAGAAAAAAAAAACTAAAAATAGGTTAAAGATTTAATTTTATGAAAACATGAGTTCCACTAATTAAACCTAAACTATTTATAAAAAATAGATATAGTATATTTTTGAATAAGACCTATTCGAATAGTTCTCCACAAAACTTGGAATACATTGTTTGAATAGCTATAACGGCTAAATTAATTCTCCGAAGCACCGACCCAATGCCACTGCCCTTTGAAATACACCCGCCATAAATAGACTTGCTACTAGGAAACAAATTTTTCAGTCCCGATTTGTTTGGGCTTTAGTTCTCTTAGTTCTACTATTATTTGGTGTTCTTTCTTGAGGATATAAACAATGTTTGATTGTTGCTATGGATAGTTATTGTTGATCAAGATGATGGGAGATATGGATAGTTATTGTTGATCAAGATGTTCGTTTTGGCTTTAGTTCTCTTTTTTTTTTAATGATTTTGTTGGTATCTTGAGGATATAGGGAGTGTTTGATTGTTGATTATTGTTGATCAAGATACTGGGTAATTATGGTTGTACTGGGTAGTTATTGTTCGATCAAGATACTGGGCAACTATCGTTGATCATAATGCTGGGTAATTATTATTGAGGATAATACTGGTTAACTATTGTTTGATCAATATATGGGTAATTGTTGTTGATCAACACATGGGTAATTATTGTATGATCAAGATACTGGGTAATTATTGTATGATCAAGATACGGGTAATTATCGTCAATCAAGATATGAGTATTATTGTATGATCAAGATACTGGGTAATTATTGTATGATCAAGATATGGGTTATTGTATATGATGCCTTCCTTTGGGGAGCTATCGGTTTGGTTTTTGATTTCTTGGCCATCTTGGAATTATATAAATCTCACATTATCTAATTTCAAATCTTTTAATTTGGGTGTAGGTTTCTGATTTTCGAATCTTTGATCATCTCTGTAGACAAAGGATGGTTAGGGGTCTTGGGAGTTCTCGACCTTTTAGTGTGATTCAGTTTGCAATTAGTTCTGGTTTTTTGGCTAATTTATTGATTCGTTTGATATTAGTTCTGTTTTTTTGCTAATTTATTGATTAATTTTTGTTGTTTGTTTGATCAGGTATGGGTAATGATGATAGGAGACTGATTCTCCTTCTACACTTGCTGTTGCCTTGGTCTCAAATGTTAATTTTGAGGTTTTTGTTGTGAGAATTCATGTGTTGGTGTCACCCTGTTTACTACTCAGAAACTTCTAAGGCTTAGTTTGGAAACTTCTAAGGCTTGTACGGTATGCATCCCTGTGCACCTTGTTTCTTGGTCTTCTTGGTGAATGAATGTGTAGACCACATGCATGGTGATAGATATTGGTAGGCTTCAATAAAAATGGGGGTTCTTAATCTTTTCTCTTGCATCTCAAGTGATTTCTTAGGTGATATGGGTTTTGTCAGCACATAAATGGTCCTTTCTTTTTGTGCTTGCAGTTGGGTTTTACTGGGCAGTGAATTATTCTTTTCATGGAGGAGGCTTTGTTTGGCCATTTGTGTTGAGGTTTAATGAGTACTGAGATACTCAATACTCATTTCGGTTTTTTCCCAATCAGAGTGGTCCCTCCTCTCTTTGTCAAAAATTGCTGCTGTATGGAACTTGCCAGCTAAAATAGTTTCTTTTGCACTCACGTGTGTTGTATTTTGCTGTTGTTTTGGGTTTTTAGTCTAGATGCATATTTTCTTGGATGATCCAGTTGATGGGATTCCTGGTGGTTGATGGGTATATGGTCTTATCAATACTCGAAACTCAATCCTGGATCTATTCCCAGTCAAGTGGGTCCCTGTTAGACCCTCTCTTTGGTGTTCTCTCTGCTTTAACTTCTCTGCTTCCTTTTTCTTGCATCACCCTAGCTTGATTTTGTTTGTTGGATGGATGACAGTTGAGAGGACTAAACTTTGGAAAATTTTGAAGGTTGATGCCAAGTGTCTGGTCCTGTGCTCGCTGTTTCCTTGCCATTTTTGTGCTTGCACTACAATCTGAATATCATCAGGCTTCGATAGAGGGGTTTTTCAATCTTGTTTCTTTTCCATTTTTGTGCTTGCATTGCATTATGAATATTATCAGGCTTCGAGATAGGGTTTTTTCAATCTTGTCTGTGGCATTTTCTTGTGGGCTTAGTCAACTTTGCACGTAACTTTTCCCTTCATTCCTTTGCTTGCAGCCATTGGGTCTTACAAAGCAGTGATTCTTCTTTTCATGGAGGTACCTTATTTGTCCATATGTGTTGAGGTTTACGAGTATAAATAATTTTCAATTTTTCTTCCCTATTGACTCTCCTTTGTCTTTTATAAATAATTAGGACATTATTTTCACCAATATGTGTTGTATTCTGCTTCTATGAAGTTCTTAGTTTTAGATGCTCATGTTCTTATGGTGATCCAATTGATAAGCTCTCTTATGGTGATATGAGGTCTCTTGCTCTCTTATGGCTTTGGATACCTGATAAGTACTTGACCAATTCTAGATCTTTTGGTAGTGACATAAAATATTTCGATAGTGGCATAAAATACTTCTCAACTTTTGTACTTTTAGATACTTATCTTCTCTGGTTTCATTTTTTTTTTTGTTATCCCACTAGTTTTTTTTGGTTGTATGGATGTGTAGACCATGTGGTGACACTGTTATGGACGTTCAGATTTGGAAATTTCAAAGCTTGGTTAACCAACATGTGTTCCTTTGCCTCCTTTTGGTCTTTTTGGTGCTTGCATTGCAATTTGGATGTTTTCTGGGCTTTGACAAAAGTGGGTTTCAGTCTCGTCTATGGCATCTCTAGTGATTTACTTAGGTGGTTCGGGGTTTATCAGGTTTGCTCTGAACTTCTCCCTTCTTTCTGTTCTTGCAGCCACTGCTTACGGAGCAGCAAATTCTTCTTTTCACGGAGCGGCCGTGTTTTGTCGGTTCGCCTTGAGGTTTCTTTAGTCAAGTCTTTTATGATTATGGATATTTTGGATTCAATTTTCTTCCCTAATGGCCCTTAATCTTTGTCAAAACTAATGTTGTATGGAAGTTTCTCAACTAGGACATTATTTTTCACCGGTGTGTGTTGTATTCTGCTGTCGTGAAGTTCAGTCCAGACGCTTATGTTTTTGATCATCCAATTGATGAGGTCTTCTATGGCTATGGACTCTTGAGAAGTACTCGGCCAATTCTAGATCTCATTTGGTAGTGGTGTAAAATACTTCTTTACTTTTATTCTCTAGCTACTTAGTTATCTTCTCTGCTTCGATATGTTTTTCGTTATCACACTGGTTTTTTTTTTGGTTGAATGGATGAGTAGTAGATCATGTGATGACACTATTATGGATGTTCAAAATTTGGAAATTTCAAAGCTTGGTTTACCAAACATGTGATCCTCTACCACCTTTTGGTCTTTTTGGTGCTTGCACAACAATCTGGATATGTCTGGGCTTTGACAGAAGAGGGTTTTCAGTCTTGTCTATGGCATTTCTAATGATTACTTAGGTGATTTGGGGTTCCTCAGATTTGCACTTAACTGTTACCTTCTTTCTGTTCATGCAACCATTGGTTGCAGGGCAGTGAATTATTCTTTCCATGTAGTGGCCATGTTTGCCTGTTTGTGTTGAGGTTTCTTTAGTTTAAGGTTTTATGAGTATCAAGATTTTCGATTCAGTTTTCTTCAGGAGTTTCTCGACTAAGACAATATTTTTCACTAGTGTGTGTTGTTATTCTGCTGCCGTGAAGTTTTTAATGCAGACACTATGTTCTTCGATGATCCAATTGATATGGTCTCCTATGACTATGGACACTTGATAAGTAATCATCCAATTTTGGATATTTTCTTTAGACAGCACCAGAAATGCTCCTCTGCATCTGGTCTTCTAGGTACAACTATTTTGGTTATAACAACTTGTTTTTTTTGTTTGGATGGATGGATATGTAGACTATATTGTGACAATAATAGAGGTTAAGATTTGGAGACTTTAAAGGTTGATATCCAGTATGGTATCTCTGTATACTCTTGGTCTTTTTGGTTCTTGCACTGCAATTTGGATATATCGGTCAGGACTTCAACAAAAAGGGGGTTTTAAATCTTGTCTATATGGCATCTCTAGTGATTTCTTGGATGATATGGGTTTTCGCCAGCTTTGGATTAATTATATCTTCTTTTTGTACTTGCATCCATTGCGTCTTACAGAGCTATGAAATATTCTTTTCATGGAGCGGCTTTCATTGTCCATTTATGAGGTTTCCTTGGTTCAAGTTTTTATGAGTTCTGATATTTTCAATTAAAATAGTTATTTTTCCGTTAGTGTGTGTTGTATTCTACTGCCATTTTTTAGTGTTCAGTCCAGATGCAATGGCCCAATTTGATGAGATTCTTGATGGTTGATGGTAATGGCCCCATGGATACCTGACAAGAACTCAAATTTGGATCTTTAATGGTCTTCTCTTTTGGTGTCCTCACTGCTCATTTTCTCTGCTTCATTCTTCTTGTATTACGCTAGCTTGATTTTGTTTTGAGAGGTCATGACTTGGAAGATTTTGAAGGTTGGTGTCCAGTGTGCTGTCCTATGCACCCTGAGTTCGTATAGCCTACCAGTTGACTTAGTTTGGTTGGATGAATGTCTGTAGGCCACATGGTGGTAGTAAAGCGGATACTATTTGGATATTTTGTAGTTTGGTTTCCGGTGTGCATCCTGTTGATCATGTTTCTTGCCATTTTGGTGCTTACACTGCCATCTGGATATTCTATATCACCGGCATCAAGAAAAGAGTGCTTTGCAATCTTATGTTTGGCATCTCTAGTGATATCTCCTGCATGGTATGGGTTTCCACTTACCTGTTACGTTCTTTTTGTGCATGTAACCGTTGGGTCTTCCAGAGCAAGAACTTCATTTCAATTTTTGTTCCCAATCAACGAGTCCCTTTTCTCTTTGTCAATTAATTTTTGGGATGATCCAAATGATGAGATCCCTAATTTTCATGTACACCTGAGAAGTACCCAAACTCAATTTTAGATCTTCTTATGGCCCCAATAGTTCCTCTACTTTGGTGTTCTTGCTGCTCTTATGCTTGTCATGCCACTTGATTTTGTTTGTTTGGATGCATGTTTGTAGATTACATCAGATTTGGTAATTTCGAAGTTTGGTTTCAATGTGTACCCTGTTCCTTCGCCATTTTGGTGCTTGTGCTTGCACTGCAATTTGGATATCATCAGGCTCTGGCAAGGGAGTTATGAAATCTTGTCTGGCATCTCTAGTGATCTCTCCTATGTGGCATGGGTTTCGCAGCCTGTGCTCTAACTGTTCCCTTCTTTTGTGCTTGTGTTGTTGTGTCTTTCAAGATCATTGAAGTCTTCCTTCCATGGAGCACCCTTGTTTGTCTTAGTGTTGAAGTTTTGTGAGTTCAGGCCTTGTATTAGTATCTAACTTTTCAATTCAGTTTTCTTCCCTGGTCATAGAGATCCCCTTATCTGGTTGTCAGAAGGGCTGTTAAATGGAAGTTTTCAAATACATTAACTCTCTCCACAAGTGCATTTTCAGTTTTAGTCCAGATGCTTATATTTTGGGATGTTAATTCTGAGGTTTTTGTTGTTAGAATTCCTGTGTTGGTGTCACCCTGTTTACTACTCTGAAACCTAGCAGTTTCCTTTGGTTGAATCAAAACATGAGTAGAATTGGACATTTGGCTCTAGGTGTGCATATATGTGCATCTAGGTGCAAGTGGTTCTACTGGAACAAGTGTCTTGCTTCGGTGTTTGTGGTCAGGAAAGATCCAGCAGTTCCCAGGTCTGCGACTAAAGGTATTTGATTTTTCAGTATCTCAAAGCTTTGTTCAAAACTGGAACAAATATGTAAGTTCTCAACTATGATAATTCTTTTCACAAGTGTGTATAGTATGTTCTGCTGCCAGTTAGTTTTAGTTGTTAATTCAAATGCTCGTGTTTTTTGATGATTCTGGTGTCTTTTGTGGTGTTATGGACACCAGATGATAGTGTTGTAAAGTGCTCCTCTGCTACTTATCTTCTCACCGTTTGCCCTTGGTTATCACGCCAGATTGATTTTTGTTTATTGATGAATGAATGTGTAGAGCACATGGTGACAGTAACATAGGATAAGTTTGGAAACTTCTAAGGCTTGTCCGGTATGCATCCCTGTGCACCACATGATGATGGTTATTGTTAGGCTCTCTTGTATCTGTAGTGGTTTCTTAGGTATATGCGTTTTTTCAGCACATAGCTGGTCCCTTCTTTTTGTGCTTGCAGTTGGGTTTTACTGAGCAGTGAATTATTCTTTTTATGGAAGAGGCTTTGTTTGGCCATTTGTGTTGAGGTTTAATGAGTACTGAGATACTCAATACTCATTTCAGTTTCCCCCCCAATCAAAGTGGTCCCTCCTCTCTTTGTCAAAAATTGCTGCTGTATGGAACTTGCCAGCTAAAATAGTTTCTCTTGCACTCACATGTGTTGTATTCTGCTGCCATTTCTCGTTTTTAGTGTAGATGTGTATGTTCTTCGATGATCCAGTTGATGAGATTCCTGATGGTTGATGGTTACATGGTCTTATCGACACCTGATAAATTCTTGAAACTCAATCCTGTATCTTTTGACAACCCGGTCAAGTGGGTCCCTGTTAGACCCTCTCTTTTGGTGTTCTCTTCTGCCTTAACTTCTCTGCTTCCTTTTTCTTGCATCACCCAAGCTTGATTTTGTTTGTTGGATGGATGACAGTTGATGGATGCACAGTGTCCGTTCCTGTGCACGCTGTTCCCTTGCTATTTTTGTGCTTGGATTGCAATATGAATTTCATCAGGCTTCAATAGAGGGGTTTTCCAATCTTGTTTCTTTGCCATTTTTGTGCTTGCATTGCAATCTGAATATTATCAGGCTTAGAGAGAGGGTTTTTTCAATTTTGTCTGTGGCATTTTCTAGTGGGCTTTGTTAGCTTTGCACGCAACTCTTCCCTTCATTCCTTTGCTTGCAGCCATTGGGTCTTACAAGGCAGTGATTTCTTCTTTTCATGGAGGTACCTTATTTGCCCATATGTGTTGAGATCTTGTTAGTCAGTCTTTTACGAGTATAGATAATTTTCAATTTTTCTTCCCTATTGACTCCTTTGTCTTTGTCATAACTTCTGTTGCATGGTAGTTTCTCAATTGAGATATTATTTTCACCAATGTGTGTTGTATTCTGCTTCCATGAAGTTCTTATTCAGATGTTTATGTTCTTATGGTGATCCATTTTTTATTTCTTTGCTATCTCAGAATTATATAAATCTCACGTTATCTACTTTCGAATCTTGGTTTTCAAATCTTTTAATATGGGGTGTAGGTTTCTGATTTTCGAATATCTCTGTAGACAAGTTAAGGTCGGAGGAGGAATGTTAGGGGTTTTGGGAGTTGTTGACTCTTTTTTTTTTTGGCCAATTTATTGATTCGTTATTGTTGGTTGTTTGATCAGGTATGGGTAATGATGATAGGGGAATGAATATAGGTACCTTCCAGTGTATTTCGTGATTCTCCTTCTAGGTGGCTGTTACCTTCTGTCAGTAACCTAATATTCATATCCTTGCTTTCCTTCATGTGTAGTTTATTTATTTATTTGTTCGTTTCCCTTTTCTTGTGTATTATAGTGGGAGTTTATAATTGCAATCCTTTTGATTGATTCAGAATACGTGTACACAGCAGATTCGTGAGCAAGAGTGTATTCAACAAACAACTACAATATTTTTTTCTAGGGAACTTTTATATGAGTCTATATAAAGGTTTTAAAGATAATTACATTCTTGAAAGGATTAAGGGTTCTACCTTCGTGACTTTTTGCTTGTTAGGACTGGAAATTTAGCTCTCCAGGCATGCCTACTTGGATCTTCTATTGTGGACTTATGTGTCACAACCATACAATTGACCTATCAGTTTGGATTTGATATCTTGACTTCCATCTTGAATGCTAATTTTGATGCTAA
Organism: Solanum tuberosum; assembly: GCF_000226075.1. Lineage (NCBI taxonomy): Eukaryota > Viridiplantae > Streptophyta > Magnoliopsida > Solanales > Solanaceae > Solanum > Solanum tuberosum. The sequence goes on from NW_006239865.1 coordinate 20,957, forward strand.
TCATGTGTCTCTTCATATCAACTGCTTTTACCTCCTTAGTTGGTTTGGTCATCAGTAAATGTTATTCTTAGCTGTCAAGAATACATGGATGGGGCATCTAGGTGCAAGTGGTTCTACAGGAATAGGTGTCTTGCTTCGGTGTTTGTGGTCGGGAAAGATGCAACAGTTCCCAGGCCTTTCACTATAGGTCTTGGATTTTCCCGTCTCTCAAACCTTTGTTAAAACTGGTACGGTATGGAAGTTCTCAACCATGATAATTCTTTTCACAAGTGTGTATATTGTGTTCTGCTCTGCTAGTTTTAGTTCTTAGTTTAGATGATCATGTGTTTTGATGATGCTGATGCCTACTATGGTGTTATGGGGCACCAGATAAAGTCAAAAGTCAATTCGGGATCTTTGACTCTGCTTTTTGTGTCCTAGCAACTTATCTTCTCTGCCATTTTTCTTTGGTTATCATGCCAGCTTGATTTTGTATTGGTGAATGAATATGTAGACTATATGGTGATATTAATAGTGGATTAGTTTTATTCAGAGGCCTGTATCCGGTATGCATTCTTGTACTCCTTGTTTTGTGGTCTTTTTGGGGCTTGGACTCCAATATATTGTGTATTATAGTGGTAGTTTATAATAGCAATACTTTTGATTGATTTCCAATGTTATTAGAAATTGAAAGCTAGTGAGGTCCACTATAGATGCAATTTCATGTTTGCTTCCAGGTTTTGGGAAATTCTGAGGTCTCTTTGTTGTGACAATTCATGTGTTGGTGAACATTGTTCTGTCACCCTATTTACTACTATGGAACACAGGATTTCCTTTTGTTGAATCAGAATACTGGAAATTTGGCTCCCCAGGCATGCCTACTTGGATCTTCTATTCTTGACCTATTTGTCACAACCATACAGTGGAGCTATCAGTTTGGATTTGATATCTTGACTTCTATCTTTAATGCTAATGCTAATCATGTCTCTCTTCGCATCAACTTCTTTTACCTTCTTATTTGCTTTGGTCATCTGTGGATGTCATTCTTAGCTGTCAAAAATACATGGATGGGCATCTAGGTGCAAGCGGTTCTACAGGAATAAGTGTCTTGCTTCGGTGTTTGTGGTTAGGGAAGATGCATCAGTTCTTGGTTCGTTTACTATATAGGTATTGGATTTTTCAGTCTTTCAAAATGGGTACAATATGGAAGTTCTCAACTATGATAATTCTTTTTCATAAGTGTGTTCTGCTGCGAGTTTTAGTTCTTAGTTCAGATGCTTGTGTTCTTTGATGATCATGATGTCTTTTATGGTGTTATGGGGGCATTGGACAGAATCAAAAGTCAATTATGGATCTTTGATAGTGCTGTAAAGTGCTTTGTGTCCTAGCTACTTATCTTCTCTACCATTTTCCCTTGGTTATCATACAAGCTTTATTTTTTTTTATTGGTGAATAAATGTGTAGATCATATGGTGATAGTTATAGAGGATTAGTTTTGGGAACTTCAATGGCTTGTATCCGTTATGCATCCCTGTGCACCTTATTTCTTGGTCTTTTTGGTGATGGATATTGTTAGGCTTCGACTAAAGTTGTGGTTTTCAATCTTGTCTCTTGCATCTGTAGTGAGGATGTATGTTAAGTCTTCCACTCAGTAGTTAGCCAGACTAAGGATTCGCTTGGGACCAACAGTGGTTTTCGAGTGCCGGCCACGTCCAGGGTTTAGGCTCGGGGAATGACAAACTTTGTATCAGAGTCCAAAATTCTAGTGTCCTGGGATGTTTATGATGTTGTGTCTAGTAGAGTCTTGCTTATGGGTGTGTTGTGTACCACACTTATAATCAGAAGGCTACATTTCATGTACTGACGCCATTTGGCACTGCATCATTTTGTGATGCAGTTTCAAGTAGTCATGATAGCAGACATTCAATAAGATCTTTTTTCCATCAGCAATTGGTGAGAACTCCGCGCTTCTGTAGGGCTCTAATTTAGTTAGTTCAGTTTATTTGTTTTTTTAGTCATTTTTAGTGGAATAGCCAAGTAGCCGTGAGTCTTGTCCGAACACCTATCTTCAATTAGTAGAGGTTTCATAAATAGACAAAGTTAATGCGTCAGTTCAGTCTTTAGTATTCAGAAGTTTTAAAACATCATTATAATTATTGTTATTGTTGTTGTTGTTGTTGATGATGATGTTGATGTTGTTGTTATTGTTATTGTTATTGTTATTATTATTGTTATTGTTATTGTTATTGTTATTGCATGGGATATCTTTAAGTGATTTTAAATGTTCATTTTATAAGGCTTCCACATGTATGTTTAGTCTTCCACTCAGTAGTTAGCCAGGCCAAGGGTTCGCTTGGGACTAGCAGTGGGTTTCCGAGTGTCGGCCACGTCCAGGTGTAGGCTCGGGGTGTGACACAATTGATGAGGTCTCCTATGGCTATGGACACTTGATAAGTACTCAGCCAATTCTAGATCTTTTGATAGTGTTATAAACTACCTTTTTACTTTTATTCTTCTACCTACCTACTTATCTTCTCTGCTTCCTTATATTTTTCGTTATCACACTAGTTCTTTGGTTGTTGTATGGATGTGTAGACCATGTGGTGACACTGTTATGGCTTTGCCAAAATGGGGTTTCAGTCTTGTCTATGACATCTCTAGTGATTACTTAAGTGGTTTGGGATTCGTCAGATTTGCATTCAACTATCCTTCTTTTTGTTCTTGCAGCCCATTGGTTACAGGGCATTGAATTATTCTTTTCATGGAGCGGCCGTGTTTGTTTGTTTGTTTATGTTGAGGTTTCTTTAGTTTAAGTCGTTTATGAGTATCGAGATTTTCGATTCAGTTTTCTTCCCTTATGGCTCCCTTTTCTATATCAAAACTATTGTTCTATGGTGGTTTCTCGACTAAGATAATATTTTTCACCTGTGTGTTGTGATTTGCTACCGTGAGGTTTTTAATCCAGACACGATGTTCTTCAATGATTCAATTGATGAGGTCTCCTACGGCTATGGACACTTGAGAAGTACTCAGCCAACTCTGGATCTTTTCTTTTGACAACGTCATAAAGTGCTCCTCTACTTCTGGTCTTCTAGTTGTATATGTTCTTTGCTGCCATCTTCTTTTGGTTACCACAACTTGTTTTTTTTTTGTTTGGATGCATGTGTAGATTATATGGTGACAGTAATAGAGGTAGACGTTTGGAGATTTCAAAGGTTGATATCCAATATGGTATCTCTATACCCTCTTGGTCTTTTTGGTTCTTGCACTGCAATCTGTGGATATATTGGTCAGGGCTTCAACCAAAAACGGGTTTTAATTCTTGTCTGTATGGCATCTCTAGTAATTTCTTAGATGATATGGGTTTTGTCAACTTTGGACTTGATTTGTACCCTTTTTTTTGTGCTTGCAGCCATTGGGTCTTACAGTGCAATGAATTATTCTTTTCATGGAGTGGTTATCTTTGTCCATTTATGTCGAGGTTTTGTTGGTTCAGGCTTTTATGAGTTCTGACATTTTCAACTAAAATAGCTTTTTTTTCCGGTAGTGTGTGTTGTATTCTACTGCCATTTTTAGTTTTTAGTCTGGATGCTTATTTTCTTCAATGATCCAATTGATGAGATTCCTAATGGTTGAAGTTATGGTCTCATGGACACTTGACAATACTCAATTTTGGATCTTTTGAGAACCTCGTATCTCTTTTTGTGTTCTCGCTGCTCATCTTCTCTGCTTCATTTTTCTTGTATTATTCTAGCCTGATTTTGTTTGTTGGATGCATGTATGGTGGTAGTTGAGAGGAATAGGACTTGGAAGATTTTGAAGGTTGGTGTCTAATGTGCATTCCTTTGCACCCTGTTTCTTGGCCCTGTTGATGCTTGCACTACAATCTGGAGATTATCAGGTTTCGAATGAAGGTGGTACCTGGTTCGCCAGCTTTGCATTACTATTCCATTCTTTCTGTGCTTGCAGCCGCTGGGTCTGACAAAGCCATAGATTCTTATTTCATGGAGCGGTATGGTCTGTCAATTTCGTGTTGAGGTTTTTTGGTTGATGTTTCTAATGATTATTGAGATCTTCAATTCAGTTTTGTTCCCTAAACAGAATGGTTCCCTTCTCTCTTGTCAACACTGCCTCACTAGCGTGTATTTTGTTGCCATATTTGTTTTTTAATAATCCAGATACTTATGTTCTTCAGTTATCCAACTGATGAGATCTCAATGGTTATGGACAACACATGATAAGTGTAATCGAACTCAATCATGGATCTTTTGATGGCCCTATTGCACTCCTCTACTTTTCGTGTTCTCGCTACTTGTCTTCTCTTATTTCGTTTAGCCTACCATTTGATTTAGGTTGGTTGGATGAATGTTTGTAGGCCACATGGTGGTAGCAAGAGGATAAGATTTTAGGATATTTTGTTGTTTTGTTTCGGTGTGCATTCCTGTGGACCATGTTTCTTACCATTTTTGTGCTTGCACTACAATCTGGATATTGGATATCACTAGACATCAAGAAAAAGGGACTTTGCTATCTTATCTTGTTTGGCATCTCTAGTGATATATCTTGCGTGGTATGGGTTTCCACTTACTTGTTATGTTCTCTTTGTGCATGTAATCGTTGGGTCTTTTAGAGCGTGAACTTCAGTTTTCTTCCTAATCAATGGGTCCCTTCCTTCTTTGTCAAAACTACTGTTGTGTGGAAATTCTCAACAATGATAAAAATTTCCACTAGTGTGTTTGTACTTTGCAGCCATAAAGTTTTTAGTCTAGATGCTTATTTTCTTGGATGATCCAAATGACGAGATCCCTGATTTTTTTGGACACCTGAGAAGTACCCAAACTCAATTTTAGATCTTCTTATGGCCCTAAGAGCTACTCTACTTTAGTGTTCTTGCTGCTCTTATGTTTATCATGGCACTTGATTTTGTTTTGAAAGCTGATCGCCTAGTCGCCAATGACGAGAGGCGAGGCGAGCCGACCCTTCATTGCCTTTTAGCTTTGTGGCGAGTCGATCTTCAAAAGGCGACGCCATGGCGACAAAAGGCGAGAGGCTAGAAAGGCGTTGCCTTTTGTAGTTTCTTAAAAAAAAGGCTACCAGTTCAGGGTTTTAAAAGTTTAAACGTGTTTTAGTGTTTTCGACTAGACTCCTTCGGCGACCAGCCAAACTTTTCCGTCGACTCCAAAGTCCAACAATGCATATTTATTCTTTTCTTCATCAGATTTCTTCTTCCTCGATTTCTTTCTTCTTCTTCTTCTTCAAACTTCAGAGTCACTTCTACCATTGTTTTAACTTTTGATATATTTTTTCTCATTCAAGTTCTAGACTTTTAGTACGTACTATCTATTTTCAGTTTTTGAATTGAAATGTTTGCTATATGTTATTGCTATTGAGATTTTGATTATTTACATATGCAATTAAATATTTTAATTTTTTGGTATTAATTGGTGCTGCACTTCAAAAAGGTGAGTGCCTTGCCACTAGCCTTGCCTTGTGGCGAGGCAAACCCTTGTCGCCTTTTATCGCCTTTCGCCGTCCAAAACACTGGATGCATGTTTATAGACCACATGGTCATAATTTGGGGATCAGATTTGGTAATTCCGAAGTTTGGTTTCAGTGTGTGTCCTTTCCTTGTGCACCCTGTTTCTTTGCCATTTTGGTGCTTGCGCTTGCACTGTAATTTGGATATCACCAGGCACTGTCAAGGGAGTTATGCAATCTTGTTTGGCATTGCAATTTTGATATCACCAGGCACTGGCAAAGGGAGTTATGCAATCTTGTTTGGCATTGCAATTTTGATATCACCACGCACTGGCAAAGGGAGTTATGCAATCTTGTGTGGCATCTCTAGTGATCTCCCCTATATGGCATGGTTTCGCAACTTGCACTTTAACTGCTCCCTTTTTTTTGTTCTTGCTGTCGTTGGGTCTTTCAAGATTAGAAAAGTCTTCCTTTAATGGAACAGCCTTGTTTGTCTTAGCGTTGAAATTTCCTTAGTTCAGGCCTTGTATTAGTATTTAGCTCTTTGTATCAGTTTTCTTCCCTGGTCATAGAGATCCCCTTATCTCGTTGTCAGAAGTGCTGTTAAGTGGAAGTTTTCAACTACAATAATTCTCTCCACAAGTGCATTTTCAGCTTTTAGTTCAGATGCTTTTGTTTTGCGATGATCCAACTGATGAGGTCTCTCTTGTGGTGTGGACATCTGGTTAGTGCTCGCTCAGTTCTGGATCTTTTCATCATCTACCTTTTGTGTTCTTGCTGCTTATCTTCTCTGCTTTCATTTTCTTTTTTCTTATCACAACAGTTTTTGAGTTTTGCCTGTTGGAAAGGTGTATATACCACATAGTGAACAGTATTGGAGGATTAGATTTGGAAGTTTAAAAGTTTAGTGTTCAGCAAGCTGGTCGTTTAGGTGCTTGCCCTGCAATCTGGTATTGTTAGAGCTTCGAGAAAAAGGGGGTTTCTAAATATTGTCTATTTCATTTCTAGTGATTTCCCAAGCACTTTGGGTTTGGCCAGCTTTGCACTTAATTGTTCCTTCTTTTTGTGCTTGCAGTTGTGGTCTTAACATAGTAAATTTTCTCTTTTCATGGAGCAGGCTTTCTTTGTTGATTTGTGTTGAGGTTTCGTTTGGTTCAAGTTTCTAAGAGTGTTCGATTTTCAGTTCAGTTCTCTTCTTTAATCAATATGATCTCTTCTAGTAGTTAGTTTAATTGAAAATTTTGCACGTCAATGGTTACAGTACATGGTCATTTACATTCAATTTTTGGTTCATTTATTTTGTGAACTATCTGCAGCGTAATCACTACTATTTTAAGACTGGTTGTTGTTAGGTAAATGAAGCCTCTTTTAATTTTTTTGGAGATATCTCCCCTATTTATTTTTTTGAAATATCAGATTTTCAATCATTTGCAGAGTGGCTTCAGACTGTTAGCTATTGTGTAAAGCTTTAACATAAAATGAAACCTTAGTAGGATGCTTCACTGGAGATGCAGTGTGCTCGGCTTTTCCGTTTTTTCTTTGTCTTTGCCTCCAACAGTTGACTGGGCTATAGCTAAACCTGCCCTTTGTCTAAAGATGTGGTGCCACGAGATATTCGATTTGAGAGTACCTTCTCATTGGGGCATGCCGGCAACCTTGCGGCTGAGAACTATCTGGTGCGGGAGTAATCCATAGAGCTGAATGCTTGGTTGAGTATTCTATCGCGCCTAGTAAAACAGGCATCCGTCTTATGTGCTTATTGCTGCCATTGAGGGGTGGCCGAAGGTTAGGTGTACACATGGGCTCATCCCCGCCATTGATCTATAAATTTCCATTTTCTGCAATTTTGGTTGCCCCGACACACTTTTTTGTCCATAAAACATTGCCATTTGAACAGTTTTTGCACCAAACAACTTAGCTCATTTTTCGTATAACTGGTCATGTACACTCTTTATGTTATTTATTGCAATGCAAAGGTACCTATTTTTTCCTGTGTAAAAGATCTTCTCATGAGATACCCTTGTAAATCCATTACATATCAGATCATCATGCAAGTTGGGAAGTTTTTCAATGTATCTTGTTCTTCCAAGTACTCTTACGAGGTAAGATTTGTTACTTATTTTCTTAATACGGTTGAAATTGCCATTGATTACATGTAACTGTTGTTCTGTCATTTGCCGTGTTCTTGTAATTAATATCGTTGATGTATTAGTCAAATGCCACTTCAAAGATGGTACGTTTCCTAAAATGTCATCTAAAATGCCACTAAACAAATAATTTGTTCAGCCAAATGACACTTCACACATCTGTATGTTTCCTAAAATGTCACTAAGCAGATAAATTTGTTCAGCCTAATGTCAGTTTACTGATCTGTCACTAATGGTTTCGTTACTTTGTTCTTGTCATCTTCTACTTTCATTTTAACGTCTATAATTCATTTCTTATTTCAGGGATTGTTCTTTGCTCCTTGATTTTCTTGTATTGGTGATCTATTAGGAACCTTGCATAAGTTAAAAGGGGATCTTCTAAGAAGCCCCACCCAGACCGAGTTTCGACAGTTTTGCAAAATGCTTCTGTCTTTGCCTTCATTCATCAATTATAGCTCTTCGTTCACCTATTGCACTTTAGATATGGCTAGTGATGGCAAATGAGCTGGTTGGGGTTATATTTGGGTGGGTTAAAAATGGGTTAACATAAAATGGGTAATAATTTAACCCGCCCATATTTCATATGGGTAAATATGGATTGGGTAACAAATGGGTTGGGTAAAATACAAGTTTACCCATATTATTCATATTTTCCTGAGTAAATAATACTCTACTTTAGAATTCAACATGGAGAAAATATTTTAGTCTCTTTTGGGATGAAAAATAGTGAAAATACTTTATTTAGTTCTATTGGATTATAAAAGTCAGAAATAAAATACTATAACTTTTCAATAAAATAAATTTATAAATTTATGTAATAACAAGGGGAAATATTTTTAAATTCAAAGTAGATGAATATTTGCATTTTAGAAGTAAAACATGCTTAATGCACTTTAAGTAATATCAATACTAATACATGATTTGTATACTCTACGCTATTATTTGCTATCCAATATAAAATTAAATAAATAAAAAAATATAATTATAATTAACAAAAGAATATATATATATATATATATAGGGAAAAGGGTCTGATATACCCCTTCAACTTTGTGATTTAGAGTTGACATACCCCTTGTTATAAAAGTGATTCATATATACCCCTACTTATATACAAATGGCTCACATATACCCTTTTCCTCTAACGGAAATGAAAGAAAATAATTTTAGTTTAATTTTTTATTATTTTAAAAAAATATATAATCACATATGAGTATATTTAATCTTCCTCAAACATATATTTTTTTTTTTACTTTTTTTTGTTTCAATGACTAATTTAGATTTATTATTTTGATGGTCAAATTTATTTATGTTTTACTAATATTCTTGTAAAACTTATTATAGATGACCAAATTTTTTTCTTCAAATACAAAAATTAAATTACAATATAGACAAATAAAAATAGTTTTAAATTATAATATAGCCACAAAAAAATAGTTTTAAATTTTTTTCTTTACACTAAGGAATGAAAGGAAAAAATAAAATAAGAATAAGAAACTCAAATAATTATAATAAAAGAAGTCAAAAAATAATTTATGTATGAAAAAGATTAAAATATACCTTGAACTTTGCTAGAACAATCATATAAACCCCTTAATAATTTAAAAAATATAAATTTAAAACTAATTTTTTCACTTCCGTTAAATGAAGGGTATATGTGAGCTCATTTTGTAACAGTAGGGGTATATGTGAGCCGTTTGTATAACGGTAAAGGATATATGAGCCACTTTCATAACGAGGGGCATATTAGCTCCAAATGACAAAGTTGAGGGGTATATCAGACCCTATATATGGAGGGCCAATGACTTTACATATTCAATCATAGAGATGCATAATAAATTTTACGGAAGATAAGTTGCAATATTTTTAGTGATATCATGAATTTTGAGTGAATAAAAGTTGAAAGCTTAACCCATTTGGCTAATCCATAGTTTACTCATAGTTCACTCATATTTTACCCATGAATACCCATATTTTTATGGGTTGAATGTGGGTGTAAACTCATATTTTATCCATATAAAAAGTCACTCACCCATCTCACTAAAATATGAGAGGGTTGGGCAGGTTACCAAAATAAGGGCTCATTTTGCCGGCAATACTGATATGGTTGTTACAACTCCAATTTCAAAACAAATAATAGAACATATGGCTATTACACTCTAGATTTTTTGTATGGTTATAGAGGGATTTTCCATTTTTTAAAATCATTTTCCCTTGTTTATATTTATGAGACTGCTCCATTGTGCTTTGTTTTCTCTGTTGCATCATTAGGGAACACCATTTTGGTAAGAGGGGATCCAACTATGATTTCAGGAATTCGGGTTCTTGGGAGTTCTCTTGGTATTATGTGTAACCAACTCTCGCTTCGACCTATCTTTTTTCTCCCCCTCCCCTTAACAGGGGTAGAGTTGTTGGTTTGCTGCCTCCGCTGATGGTTAGAGATGTTGATGGGATGGGTTAACGTGTGCAAATTTTTAACCAGGTCTTGCATAATGTGATAATGAGAATGTTCTGTCAATTTTGATAACATTCTTTTCAAAACCTACTATAGACTAGTGTCACGAACTTACAGTCTCACTAAAGCTCCCGGCGACACTTGACAACTTACTCACTAATCTTTCAACATCTTGTAAGCTCAAATAAACCCTTTGAAACTAAGATTGCTAAGAGAATGTAAGGAAAGACTTAGCAAGCTTTGGAAGAAGGCTTTGTATTACTTATGGAATACTTACAATTTGTTGGATGATTTACAAATGAGGGACACTCTATTTATACTACTCCCTAAAGGCATAAGTGTAGATAATAATTACCTTACAAGTTCCTACAATATTTACACTTGAGTCCTAATCTAGAATTCTCTACAAGTTCTAGAGAATTCTAAAGCCTTTCTTGAAAATATCTAGTCCCTCATCTAGAATTCTCTACTAGTCTATAGAATTCTAAGGCATTCTAGAGTCTTCTAAGGAAAGTAGAGTCTTCCACTAACCTCTCCATAACTCTAGATTTTTCCTCCTTATTTTATGCCAAATTTGAAAGGCAAAGTGGCAGTTATGACACTCTCCCCCACCTATTGATGCGACGACCGTGTCACATTGCTGCATGGACAACTAAGTCTTGTCTTTTCGTATGTGCGACTAGTAGACCATTGACTCTATCAATGCCCTTGTGCAACTCCCTCAGTTGCTTTCTTATCTCTTCTAGCTCGGTTTTATGATCTACCTCCTTTTTAGGAGGCAAGCGTCTTGACGGCTCCTCTGGCATCATGACATTGTTCTCTTCTAGAACCTTCTCCATGCATGGTGGAAAGGACTCTTTAGCACCATTGTCTTCTTTTGAACTTGCAGTGGTGGCTATGAACGTCGGCTCCGCTTTCTTAAGGCCCTTCGCAATCTGTATGGCCGACAATTGGGCATGTCCTTTTACTTTAGCCCTTCGCAATCTGTATGAACCTTCCTGCTCCATGACCATGAGTCGTTGGAGGTAGGGATCGATCATCATATGACACATTTGGAAGAACTCTTGCCGAAGAATGATGTCAAATATATCTAAAGGAGCCACGGTGAAGTTGGTATTACCTTGCCACTTTCCCAACGTGATGCTCACTCCTTGGGCGACTCCACACACGGGTGTCGGAGATACATGGACCGTCTTGAGGCGGGTGTTGCTCGGATTGTAACTTAGCCCCAACCTTGCTGCCGCCATCTTAGTCATGATGTTGGCTTCTGCCCCGGAGTCAACCATGGCACGAGCTGGTCGTCCATTAATGGAGATGTCTACATAGTGCATGCTATAATTTCCTGGCTTCTCCTTCTGCTTGGCTATAGCTCTGCATAGTCCCACCATGCCTAGCTGCGTCGTGCCCGCTTCTTGTCCTTTCTCTTGTGCATCCTTCTCCTTCCGCTCACGTAGGATGACACCAAGGTTCTTCATCTTAGGGCACCTGGCATAGCCATACGGTCCACTGCATATGTAGCAACCATCTCCTTTAGTGGTTTGCGCCTCTCCGTGTAATTTGGTCGCCCGAACCGCTTTTCGTCCGACTTGTAAGAGTCGTGTTGCTTGGGATGTGCTTGATGCTCCTTGCCTTGGCCACGATCTCCCCCACCTTTAGCATGACTAGTCCTTGCGTCTTTCACCTTTGCTTTGCCATGCCTGTCATGCTTAAAGTCGGTCAAAGCTTCAGCTTGTGTGATGGCCTCGTCGATGGTCTTGACTTGTCGCCGCTCCAACTCCATCTTGGCCCAATTTCGCAATCCGTCCATGAAGTGGAACAACATGTCTTCGTCCGTGAGGTTGGGAATCTAGAGCGTGAGAGTGGTGAATTCCTTCACGTACGCCCGAATGCTGCCTGTCTAAGTTGCTCGGACTCGGGTGCGGGTATCCGAGACGGATGCTAATCCAAGAGTTGGATTCAGCAAAATCCAAATTTTAAGATTCGTGGGTGCGAATTCGAGTATGAATACGGATGCGGGGATACGGCTAAATTTTTTCAATATTATAAAAATATAGTTATGAAGATATTATAATGTCTCTTTTCCTATTTTCTTTATACATGTAAATTGTAATATTTCTTCATTTCATTTTCTCTTTTTATATATATATATATGGTATTTCCAACTGGAAAAAAAAACTTTTTTCTAACGTCTCTTTTCCTATTTTCTTTATACATGTAAGTTGGTGAGAATGAAAAGATTTTTTGGACTAGTTGATGGCTGATGGGATGTCATCTTTCTGATGTTACTGTACTTGGAAGACTTTTTGAGCTTTCTTTCTGTCAAGAGGGGTGTATGTAATGTGTACATATATTTTCAAGAAAGATAAAAAAAAGACTCTATATTTCCTTTACTTTTTCAAGAAAAAACTTTCTTTCTTCTATTCTCTTTACTTTTTCAACTTTGTCCTCTTTACGTCGCCGTCGCCGGAAACTGATTTTCTCTTCTTTCTTCTCTTCTTTGTACTTTTTCAAGCTTTGTCCTCTTTACGTCGTCGGAAACTGATTTTTTCTTCCCCAAATCTTTTCTCGGCTTCGATCAAAGTGTCTGGATCGGATTGACCGAATCCGACACGCACCCCGCACCCGCGCCTGCACCAGTGTTGCGTCGAGACGGGTTCGCCTGCAAATATGAATAGTCCGCGCAACATAGCTGCCTGTTTGCTTCAATTCCCTAAACTTGCGCTTGACCTCATAGATGACGTTGTTAGGGAAGAAGGCTTTCTTAAACTTTTCTCGGAATTGCTCCCAAGTGTTGATGGTGCACAATCCCTTCCCTATCTCGGACTCCTTGCGCCTCCACCATAGCATGGCCATCTCTGAAAGATACAACACATAAGTGTTGATCTTGTTTTCATCGCTCTTCACCCGACTACACTTGAAGTAGTTCTCCAAGTTTCATAAGAAGTTCTCCACCTCTTGGGCATCGCGGACGCCTTTGAATATAGGATCCTCGACCCTAACCTCCCTATCTCGGTCGAATGATGTAGATCCTCTAGCTTTCACGCCCTCCTTGAGTGTCTTCATCTCAGCTCTCATAGTTTTAATTGTACTTGGTGCATCCGTGAGCCTGCACTCCAAGGAAGTGATAGCCTCATTCATCTCGAACTCGACACGCTAGCGTCCTTCCAACTCCTTGCGGATGTTGTCAGTCTGCTCAAGGGTGAAGTCCTTGAGAGTCTTGAACTTGCCATAACCTACATTCAAACGCCGGCCTAATATCTCCATGGCCTACCTCGCTGTTTCAACCCTTGCGACCCATTCCTCTCCAGTGGTGACGTCAATGGCCTCCTTACCAAGTTCATCGTCACTTGCTTCGGTGGTCAAAGGTGGGTGAGATGTTAGCGCCTCGCTTGGTGTCGGGTCGAGCAACATTTCCTCACTACTCTTGTGGTGCTTCTTTCTCTTGTTGTTCTTCCATCCACCATCCAGCCTGACATTGGTGGGCGTTTATGTCTCCTTCATTAGTCATTCCCTTAGTAGCAAACTATTGCTCTGATACCACGTTGTCACGGACTTAGAGTCTCACTAAAGCTCCGTGCGACACTTGACAACTTACTCACCAAGAAATTAAATATTAAACAAATAAAATTAACATAAAAAGCGTACCCTAAAAATTTGAACATTATTTTCTCCATTTTTGCTCTCAAATTGAGAGCCAAATTCATATCAAATGGGTGGAATTCTTACCTATCTACTTGAATTTTACACTATTGATTCACAAACACAAACCCAACAAATCTCTATACAATTTTAAATTTATTTCATAAATTCACAAAACCCATTTGTTATTCTTGAAGTTTTTTCAAGCTTATCAATGAAGTTTTTCATTTTTTAATACCCACTATCACCAAAGAATACGCACGAAATCGAGATTTTGAAAGAAGAAATATGGCAAAATGAAAAGAACTAGGAGGGACGTTGATTTGCAGCAAAACGAATGAACTTTGAGAAAATATTTAGGGGTGGGACTGTGTGCGGGGGTGTTAAGAAGAAGAAGAAGGAAAATGGTGGGTGAATCCAACGAAAGAAGGAAAGAAGTGGAATGGATTTAAGAAATTTGGTTCGGGGGGAGGCAGCAGCGACATAGAGTGCTTTGAAGAATATGACTTCCCCTTCTTTCTTAATTTGTTTTAGGTGTTTTCATTTATTTGTTTTTTAAGATTTTAATGTTTTTTTTTCTTATAAATTTTATACAAACTTGCTTTAAAATTCGTGGAATCATGCATCATTCCAAGTCACCAATATTAATGCCACATGTGTTCAGTCAATGGTCAGAGGTGTTCAATATATTGTGTTTCAGCGAGTTCAAGGGTCCAGTTGGCAAAGTCGTAAGTATAAGCGTCTAACATACAAACGGAAGGACCTCCCAGACCATTCCGCCAATTATATATTCTGTCAAGTTTTATGTTAAACGGTCCGAAATAATGCAAAATTAAGAAGTGACTATAACCAACCTTTCAAGCAATTTATCTCTAACAAAATGTTGTAGTAGCTCTTCTACTTCTTAAAATGGATACTGCAACTTAGTTTTCACTTTCTTATTGTGCCGTTGAATACAAAATGTTACATGGGACAATTTGCACTTTTATGGTTTCTTAAGTCATCAAACTACATTTTGTTCATGTCAGATCCTCTTAACATATGAAATGGAATGATTGTACCCAATCCCAATCAGAGAAGATATCACTGAATAAATGATGTAAGTTCATATGTAATTTCTGTTTTTAAAGATAGATTGCAATTTAGATTGAAATTTTTGGTGATCAAATCCATGAAAAAACTGGCAGATGTATAATCTGTTATTATTCCATTAGCGCATCAGACAAGTCTACATACAAATGGAAGGTATGTGTCCTTAAATGAGATGGGTAGAGTAGTATGACATCCATCTTATTAGATACATTTATTGCATCACAATTTTATTGAGTTGCTTCGTTGACGATACATCTTATATACTTATGATTGTTTTGTTTTCTGCAAACTTTTTCCTTTTTGTTGTCAGATTTTGATCAGATTGCGAGTCCTGTCTCTGTTGCACACTTCTCCCTGTACAAGCTCTCCAGAATACTGCTTAAGCACCTTGAGAAACTTGGTTTCCATATGGTAAACTCTGAAAAGCGTGAGTATGGCTCTATTGGCGAGAGGGAGATCTTTATGGGGCATGAATGCATTGCAATCAATGGTGCTGACCATGGTGTCACTGTAACAGCCTCTTTCCTTTCTAAAGGGAAGTATGCGACGAGAGATATTCAGTGCCATTTCCTTGTTGGTACAGACGGTACAGGAAGAAGTGTCAGAAAGTCCTTAGGAATCAGCATGAGAGGTGAAAAGGACTTACAAAAGCTTGTTAGTGTCCACTTCCTGAGCCAAGAGTTAGGGCAGTATCTCATTAACGGAAGACCCGGCATGCTGTTTTTCATCTTTAATAAAGATGCTATTGGTGTTCTTATTGCCCATGATCTCAAGCAAGGGAAATTTGTCCTGCAGGTAAACCTGTTTTGTAATGTGAGAAATTGGCATAGCTATAATATCCACTTGCTCGTATAAATAAATCTAAATCTGTTTGACATTGGTTAACAGCATTTTGATGTCATTGGTAAAAATCTTGCAGGTACCATTTTATCCACCCCAACATAAGCTTGAGGACTTCAGTTCGGAGGTTTTTTTCTATTCTTTCATTGAATTTTTCTGTGTACTCTATTAGTCTAATAATTGCCTTTGGTGGAAGAGAATGAATCAATGGGTTATGTTATCGTGATTCATTTATTTTGTGTACCACAATGTGTGTGCTATGGATGCAGTGCATGATATTTGCCCAATATGGTTTATTTACAATGTTATTCTTTGTACTTTATGAATGGTTGCAGATGTGTAAGAGATTGATGTTCAAATTGGCCGGCCTAGAGCTTAAAGACGTCAACGTGATGGATATTAAGCCTTGGGTGATGCATTTGGAAGTAGCTGAGAAGTTTCTATCTTGTAACAACAGGATAATACTTGCTGGTGATGCAGCTCATCGATTTTCTCCTGCTGGTGGTTTCCGTACGCAATCTGTTTGCACATTTATCATGTTTTTGTTTTGTCAACTTAAAACTTGTAATTGTTACCTTTCTAAAAATTGGTATTATCTTGTCATGTCTTGGATATTATTAAGAATAAAGTTTTTGCGATTCCTTTTCGCTTGGGAGAGTTGGGGGAGGGGAGAGAAGACAAATTAATGCAGTACATTGTTTTTCTGTCATTGATTCGTACAAGACTGCTTCCTAAAATGTTGATGTAAAGGTAAAAATAGCAAAGTTATTTCTGTGGGAGGGAGATAAAAGATTTCCATGTAGCTCAAAATATTGGAGATATAATCAGCTTACGAGAGCATTTGTTGGTTGGAGGACATCTGAACTGCAATCAGGATCTACATTATGATGTTAGTTACTATGCATTGCCCTGGTGATTTTAACACGGTTGATATTGTGTCTAATTATATGTAGAGAACCTGATTGCAATGTGGTAATTTTAAATGACATAATCAATTACGTTTGTAATTGTGTTCCCTCTCTAACCATTAAACCTTTTAGATGAAATGGTTCACACAATTCAATATGTAATCAAAGTGTGTCCATGTTCTTTCTCTAATTACCTGTCTAAAAAATATTTCTGACATGCTTGGCCATGAGATCCTGGGAAACACTTAAAAGGAATTCTAAAGACATAAGGCCACCAATGGGTGTGACATAACGACTAATGAAGTGGGTATGAATTTTGGAGACCAGGGTTCAAGTACCAGAGTGTTCCCATCTATCTAATAGAGTACCTATGTTCGTGGAAAGTAGCAAGTAACCAGTGAAAGTAGCAAATGCAGGTAAATGAAAACCTGAAACTTAATTTTTATTACATCAATATTTCATTAAGACATTATGTGTTTTTGCCTGGAGTACATCGAGCTCTTAATGACACTGTTGGTTCCATTCTGCCATCTGTACTTCAAAGGACAATATTAGATAGAATATTCAGCATAGGTCGTGCACAACTCTCAGTTTTTGTATTGAATGAAAATAATCCACTTGGATCTGCAAGGCTAGCCAAATTGAGACAGATTTTTGATGGACAGAGCCTTCAGCTCCAGTTCCCTGCTGAGGATCTTGGTTTCAGGCTGCGTATCTACTTTTATTATATCAATTTCATGCTAATTGTTCAAGTTGATGTTTCAATTATTATTGTCTAATTCATGGCTCCTATAAGTGCTTTGATGCTGGCTCAACTTTGAATAGAACTCCAAAAAAGTCATCTTGGATGTACACCAGATGATTGTTTCTATCTTAACTATAATCATCCTGTTGGAAGTACTTGTTTTCATTACTACTCTAATTTCGAGATGTTTACATTAGGTATCGGAAAGGAGCATTGGTGTCTGAAGATGATAGTGTGTTGAATATGCATGAAGCACCAACAGGACGAAGAAGGGATTATATTCCTTGCTCGGAACCTGGATCAAGGCTCCATCATATGAATGTTAAACTTCTTTCAATCCAATCAAGCAAGGTATGGACTCTTTCAACGGAACATTGCCTTTGTAGGAGCCAGACTTTGTTAGATCACGGTCTTGTTCGTTCATCTCTTGACACGGGTGGAGAAGCCAAATAACTGAATCAAAAGAGGATTTTCTTATTTATCTCTAGCCTTGCTATTAGATTACAATATTCAGACTTGCAGCCATCGTATTTCAAGTCTCCATTACTATTTCTTTTCTATCAGAATGCAATCTTATGCAGGAAATATTCTCTACTCTAGACCTTGTATATGTAGATAAGGTTAAGTTTGACCTTCTAATAGCACCCATTCAAGGAGTCCTACTGTCTGGCTCGAGCTGCACTAGAGGTGGCCAGCAAATTTAAACTCCCTTTAAAGGTTTGTGTATTGTGGCCAAACGGAAGTAGTGAAAGAGCTGGAAGAACTGAGGCTGCATTGACACCCTGGAAATCTTTTGAAGAAGTTGTGGAAGTGAAGAGGTCATCAGATACGCCATCCTGGTGGGA
Organism: Solanum tuberosum; assembly: GCF_000226075.1. Classification (NCBI taxonomy): domain Eukaryota; kingdom Viridiplantae; phylum Streptophyta; class Magnoliopsida; order Solanales; family Solanaceae; genus Solanum; species Solanum tuberosum. Next base: position 39,085 of record NW_006239865.1, read on the forward strand.
CATCTGTTAGATGACAGACAGAGGAGCCATATTAGTGAGATCTGATGAACACGTTGCTTGGCGTACAAAATCTAGAAATGCAGATCCCATCATGACGATGAAAAACGTTTTCCACGTTGTTACAGGAGTTAATTGCATCTGATAGCACCTTTTATGAAACTTTTACCCCATTAATGTTTGGTAAGGCTTGACATTCCTTCTCTGATATACATTAGCTAGAAACAAGGTTGGTGTACTTCCCTTTCGGATGGGTAGAGTTACCCATTACCTATACTTTCAGGTACTCAATGGAATAATTGAGGTGTAGCAAGTTTTCGGACACCACCAAAACAAGTACCTTCATAATAATAACAAAAGCCAGTTGTGCTGGTCATTGTCATTCATTTAAGTTCTTGAAGTTATAGTTTGACATAAATCTACAGTCATATCTTGGTCTTGAATCAATTTTGTCATTTATTTATTCTGATCTCAATCAAGAAAAAGAATGCTCTATACAAATACATTTTTTGTGGGTTTTAAATATTAAAACATTTGCTGAAACAAGAGAACATTGTCCCTATTGAAAAGGTAATGGAAATTAAGAACTTCTCAACTATTAGCCAAGCAAATCAAATGGTGGATTTGGTTAGGAATAAAAAGAGAATGTCATAAATCCTAAAATAGACTATTAGAAGTGCATTTTATGTAATTCATAATTTCATGAGACAGAAGAAATTCAATAAATATTTTTTTACAGTTTTGTAATTAATATTTAAGGAACAATTAATTATTTCTGAATGCTAATTCAACTCTTGATGCAGTAATCCATTTTTTTCATTTTGGACCTTCCCATTTTTAACATATTTAAATCATATGAATCTAAATATTGCAATTACTAGTTGAAATTGTAGTCTTTAGCACATTTAAATAGTTGGAAGTCTTTTTGTGTTTGATACTTTGATTTTTGTTTTATTTCACTCATTTGCATTTGAAAAAATGTTTTAGAAATATTAAATTTGAAAACAATTGAATTGAACTAATGTTTGGTACACATTTTTCTAGCTATAACCAAAAATTAAACAACGGAAAGGAAGTTCGATAGAAATCTTACAAATTAATCGAACCCTTAATTACTAATACTTAATGTCATTATTCTAAAATTGAGAACTCATAAGGTTCAAATTCTAACCTTCATAAGTACTTCATATATACAGACTATTTATTTAACTTAACTATACATAATCATATGCCGTTATAGCCTTCATGGTGAAACAAAAAGGTTTATTATTCTATTATGTTGGTATTCAAATAATAACTTATTTCAACTTAATCTTAAGCATTACGTACCATCAAAGCATTTTTACTAGAAATGTAGTGAATCAAATTAGAGAGTATCCGCTTCTCTCTCCATTAAATTAAATAACTAATTATTCTCTACAATTTCGAAAATTTCATAAATTTATGGAATATTCATAAAGAGATCATGAAGACATCAAATACTATCTTTCTCAAAGAAATCTCGAATATCACATGAATTCTTGGGTATTTACCAAGATCAAGATCTCGAATATATCAGAACAAGATATGCGAAAGTCTTCTGGATAATCAAATACTTCAAGAAGATCCACAAATACTTTCATGGAGATAAAGTTCAAATCATCATTGTTCGAGAAATACGTTACTAACGACCTTCGAATCACGGAGAAATCAAATCATTCTAGTTCGAGAAATATGTCACTAACGACCCTCAAATCACAAAGAAAATTTAGAGAGAAGAATTAAGGAATAAGCAGATGACCAACAATATTTATCAATAAAACTATGTTTCTTCATAAAAAATAAAATAAAATAAATATTGTTCTCTATTTTATGTTAATTAATTCTACTCAAGCTTATTTACAATTATCTATTCAGGGTTTCAATTTGGGGTTCAATTTGTCTTTATATTATCATTGTTTATTCTATTTTATGTGAACAAAAAAATACAGAATTGAAACATAGTTTAAAACAACAATAAATATTTATGTGATTATAAATTATTTTATTAAGAATATAAAAAAAATATGCTACCAACAATTGATTTATGTACTAAGTTAAGCTATATATCTAATGAGTTATGAGTTAAGAACAAATTAAACATGATTATTTTTCTCAACCGCAGAATTTTCAGATGAATCCCCTTCATCGGAAGAGAAACACCATAACATCATGACAATAAGCAAGGAAGATAGAAGCAAGGCAAGAGCACCCACGATCTGCATAAACTTGTGACCATGACTACCGTCAGGATCAAGAGCATCCGATTTCTCACAATCTTCAAAAAAATCTGAGCTCTTACAATCATCGATCACCTTTTATTTTGTGTTGTTATCTTCATCGACGTTAACAATAAGAGAATTCGTAACAATAATACTATTATTTTTCTAGAGAGGGTGGTGGATGGGAAAGTTACTAGTAATATTATTACTAGTAGTCTAACAAGACAAGAGGGAAATAGTTGTTTTGTCATTAACTGTTTTGTTTTTGTTGCACAATTGTCAATGTTCTAATGAAAAAATGTATTATTTCACATGTATATATAATAGCTAGAGGCTTTACATTGTTTGTGTTGGGTTAGGATTTCCCTTTTCTATTCTTTTTTGGATTTGTTTATTATTATTCATATTCCCTAACGACTATGAAATGCATATTAATCAATTAATATTTTTCACGAAATATTAGACGGAAAAAGTCAGTTATAGGTGAGAGTTAATTAATTATTTAATTTAACTATACATAATATTAAAGGGATAAGACACAAGTATCTCCTGTTTATGACCGAAAATTTCAGAGAAACACTTTAACTAAACTAATGTACTATTATCCCTTCGAACCCATTTTTTCTTTGTAATTTTGTACACCTTTTTGGCTTACGCGTCATACTCCATGACTCCGCGTAGTTAAGGCGCATGGGAGATGTTTGGATGTAACGTAAGCCACTTTTTTGGGTTGGGCTCAAAATAATTTGATTCGGTTCAATCTCAACACATTCAAGCCTTAAATCATTTAAAGAGGATCTTCAATTAAGTCCAATTTAATCTTCAATTTCAACTCGTTTTAAGACTTTTTATTTGCATTAATGTAATGTATGTTCCTATATTGAAGATATGAATTACTATCCATTTTATATCTTCTAGGATTTATCTATTCATTACTAACTTTTTCTTTTTCTTTTTCTTTTTCTTTTTTAATTATTATTATTATTGCTATTACTATTACTATTACTATTACTATTACTATTACTATTACTATTACTATTACTATTACTATTACTATTACTATTACTATTACTATTACTATTACTATTACTATTACTATTACTATTACTATTACTATTACTATTACTATTACTATTACTATTACTATTACTATTACTATTACTATTACTATTACTATTACTATTACTATTACTATTACTATTACTATTACTATTACTATTACTATTACTATTACTATTACTATTACTATTACTATTACTATTACTATTACTATTACTATTACTATTACTATTACTATTACTATTACTATTACTATTACTATTACTATTACTATTACTATTACTATTACTATTACTATTACTATTACTATTACTATTACTATTACTATTACTATTACTATTACTATTACTATTACTATTACTATTACTATTACTATTACTATTACTATTACTATTACTATTACTATTACTATTACTATTACTATTACTATTACTATTACTATTACTATTACTATTACTATTACTATTACTATTACTATTACTATTACTATTACTATTACTATTACTATTATTACTATTATTATTGTTATTGTTATTGTTATTGTTGTTGTTATTATGCATTAAATTTTTGAGATATCGATGTTTTTTGAGTGAGTATAAATAAAAATTAACTTGAAATGGTCTTTTGGTTAAACTTGCAAGTTCTTGAGTTGAAATTCAAATTGTGGTAATAAAAGTTAAATAACAATATATTAAAATTATTTAGATTAAGGGGGTTAAATGACCCAACTCAATATTTAGCTCATTTGAACCCAAAGTAAACTTAGGCAGGTCATGACTTATGACTCAACCCAAAATATATTTCAACCCATTTTAGTATCTCCAATTTCAATCCAACCCGCTCATTTGATACATCTATATAATTAATAAATAATAGAAACAATATAGAGTCTGAGCAAGACCTAAAGGATTCACGTGAGTCAATAACCATTAATTATATTTTTTTTTAAAATGTTCTCTTATAACTCAAACAAGTCTTAGGACTTGGTGTTGGCTCTAATTTGCACCACAAAAGCAAATTCCTTTCAAACAATTTGCTATAGATTTAGGAAGACATTGTAATGACCGTCGGTCATTTTTAGAAACTTTCGCGAATTTATCGTCTTCCCCCTCCTGATATCGATCCCGACTCTTTTATGATTTGGTTTGAAAGGTTGGTCTTGAATTTTGAGTTAAAAGTTGAGAATTTGTTAAGTTTTGAATTTGAATGACTTATATTTTTAAGAGAGTGTTTTTTAGAGTCTTTTGGAGTTTCGACTATCGGAATGGAATTCCATCGATTTCATCAGTCCCAGAATGTGTGATCTATCCAAAGAGGGTTGTCGATTTTAGATTCCGAGTCTTTTTAAGGATTTGAGGTCTTAAGTTGTGAATTTGTAGAAATTTAGCCTTTGGGTTGACTTTGGTGAACCTTCGGGGTTTGAATGCTTGGATCGGAATTTTGAGAGTTTATTTGGATTCGGGGGATGATTTTAGGCCTAGATGAGGTATTGAATTATTTTTGAGAGGTCTCGAGCTTGTTTTATCCTTTTTAGGCTTGAGTTAGTTTTTTATGGTTTTCACGGATGTCGGGTCTAGGAGACCTCAGATTTGTTTTTATATAATAAGTATGTTTATTATCATTACTTTATATTTGATATATTAATTATATTTAAATCATCATATTAATATTACATCAGTATTTTTTTATTTATATATGTATAATACTGATTGAAAAATTGAATATGTACATTTTAATTCAATAAAATAAAAGTTTTATTAATTTTTTTAAATAGATATTTAAAATATTTTTTATATATAAAATAATCTTCATATTAAAAGTACATTGATACTTGTCTTGTCTTGTAATTTGACACTTAAAAGCATTTTTTTTAAAAATAATTAGCAAACACAATTTGCTTATCAAAAACACTTTTCAAATGAATAAACCAAACAAAATTGTTTATTTTTTCAAAAGCATTTTAAAAATAAACAAATCTATAAATATATAATAGGAGAAGTAAAAAGTGACAGATATCAGCACCACCAAAAACTAAATTTTAATAATTTAAAATAATAAATTGAAAAAGTATAAATGAAAAAAGAAAATAAAAAACAGTTGTGAATAAACCATTTTCAAATTGGGTAGGCAGGGGTATTTCTATTGGGGGTAGTTGGGTAGGGAGGGGTATTTTTATTGGGGGGGGGGGTAGGGAGGGGTATTTCTATTGGGGTGGTTGGGTAGGGAGAGGTGTGTTTACGCGAGATAGTGGAAGAAAAAATGGAGGGATTAGAGATTTTTTTTAATTAATGGGAAACTCAAAAGACAAAGAGAACTCTCATTTCTTTTTTATTTAATCCTATTTTTGTTTGTTCGATTAATCGTGCGCATTTTAGCTTAAATTCTTCATCAATTGGTCCTGTTTTATTTATAGGAAATGTTTGGGTAGTCTTGTGGATTGAATGAAAATATCAAAGTAATACTATAGTATTTTTAGACAAGTAAATAGTTGTTTCTTCTTTCCCATCTTGGTCTTACTAGTTTCTGGACACGTGCGTTGCATGTGTGTCTCATACAATATTTTATAAATTCGTTAAGACGATTTAAAGACTTCAATCATAACAATATATAAATGAAAAAAAATATAAAATCGGTACATAATTTTACAAGTTTTTGTCGACACATTCTCTCATATCAAATCATTATTTAAAAGTCTTCTCCATCGAGTCAAAATATAGCATGAATCAAATAGAAAAATCACTTCATTTTCGTAAAGTGATAGACAATTAGACTAAGGTAGATATATCATATACGCTAGATGTTGATGGTTTCACTACTTTAACTATAAAATGAAAAGGATAATCTTGGATGTGAGTTTCATGAAATAAAAAAGATGAATTTATTTTGATAAAAATAGAGGAATGTCAAAAGACATCTTAAAGTTTCAAATTAAATATTTAAAGGTTATGAATATAAAAAGCATGAAAGTTATGGATATTAAGCATGGCAATTGAATAGGTAATTAT
>NW_006239865.1:45397-47703 GCF_000226075.1 Solanum tuberosum
ATATATATATATATATATATATATATATATATATAGCAAAAACATAAAAACGGTGATGTGGCGCTCTCTAAGACTTGGAATCATATTTATCTTTTTTTTGTGATTTTTTTGAGATTTTTCTTCACTTTAAAAAATATAAGATATTGCTTAAATTTTTACAGAATATTAAAGCAGAGTATTTAATTCTCTCCTCATTAAAGCATAAACTTAAAAGCTTTAGTTAACAATTTTTTTACCATAAAAAAACATTTTAAAAAGAAATTCTTGCAGTTATACTTTTTTATGTGCATCACTTAATTACAAAATTTAAGAGGTTTTATAAAATTTCAGAGGTTTTATTCCTTATCACTTAATTACAAAATTTGAAAAGCTTTTTCACTATTTACTTTTGAATATTATATAAATACACATACAACATACATCTCTCTATTTGCATAAATATATAGACTATACAAAACAGATTAAGGAACCACGGCCTAAACATGAATCAAAGATAATTTTGTAACTTCAAGCTTCAAACATTGTTACTATTTGATGATTCTCAAATCCTGTTAAATTATCAATACACTCATTTATCTTTCACAACACAAAACACTAGCTATATGTGTTAAAATTATCGGATATATGTTGAATGTACACGTATATCATTGATGAAGAGGTGAATCAGAGAGTTTTTTTTTATTATGATAACCGTCGAAGTGATGACCGTCCAATTATATCATTTGTAGTGTAATTATTGATTATGTATGGGGAAAATAAATAATATATGAAAAATGGAACGAAAAATACAAAAAAATTATGGAAAAAAATAGTAGAGAAAGATAATGCCCAAACTTTGAATTTTACATTTTGATTGTGTTGTTATTATTATTTTCTATTTTCAGTTTAATTTAATTGTCCCATATTATCTTAATTTGTTTCATATTTACTTTCACAAAATTGATATACAATAATAACAAATTCATCAAATGGTAAAAAATACCACTTAAAAAAATCATATATATAAAGGAGGATGATAGAGGAGGTGATGTGGCACCTCTATTCTTTTTCTCATTTTTTTTATTGACATTTTATTGTTTTATTTCCTAAATTTTCTACTTAAATGCATGAAGAAGTTTAGGTAGAGGAAGTTGAGAAGGTTAATTTATCCTCTTCCGTTTTTTTTTCAAAAAGTTGTAACAGTAAAAAGTACTCTTCCACGATCCACATGTCAAAAAATGGGTGGAGCCTCTTCCAACTTTGGTTGGTTGGGCCTCACCCATAGTAAAAATTTTCGGGCCTCACCCATAGTAAAATTTTTCGAATGAACATGCTTGCCTTTTCATCTTTCACTATTAAAATATCAATTTATGAACATTTACAACATCAAACCTTTTTCATTTTCCATATATATATTTGAGCAACATCAAATCTTTTTCATTGTCCACAATCCACATATTGCCTATATGAGATTTTAAGGCGTATTCTCTATAATTTCTACATGCATAGACTGCTTCAGTCATATGTGGATTCTTTTATCTCAAGGAAGTATTTCACAAATAACATGGTAATGCACTGTGATTAATTAATTCAAACTTTGTTAGTTTTTTCTATTATTTATTGTATTTTCTCTATGTACTCGAGTCGAGGATTCTTAAAATCGTCCATAGAAATAGAGACAAAATTTGCATCTACTTTATCTTACTCAAACTCCACTTGATATTCTATGAATGGGCATGTTATATCATTGTTGTATTCTTATTCTTTAAGTGAAAATAATATGATTTGGAATTTCAGCAAATTTAAGGCACGAAGAATTGAAAGAATGAACAGTAAAATAATGAAAGAAAAAGTTAATAAGAAACAGTAATGGGACAGAAAGCAACTTCCGTTGCCATATATATATATATATATATATATATATACTAGATAATATATATATATATATATATATATATATATATATATATATATATATATATATATATATATATATATATATATATATATATATATATATATATATATATATATATATATATATATATATATATATATATATATATATATATATATATATATATATATATATATATATATATATATATATATATATATATATATATATATATATATATATATATATATATATATATATATATATATATATATATATATATATATATATATATATATATATATATATATATATATATATATATATATATATATATATATATATATATATATATATATATATATATATATATATATATATATATATATATATATATATATATATATATATATATATATATATATATATA
>NW_006239866.1:0-150 GCF_000226075.1 Solanum tuberosum
TAAAATGGGACGTTTTGGCCGGGAGGGCTAACTGGATTCATAACTAAGGTCTTAACGGACGTTCCCGAAAAATTTTTTGCAAAAATTATGTTGGAATCCCAGATCACCAAAAAGTCCATGGACTATAGCATACGAAAATCGGCAAAATGG
>NW_006239866.1:316-650 GCF_000226075.1 Solanum tuberosum
CATGTCGGAATTCCGGATCACCAAAAATTCCAAGGACTATAGCACACGAAAATTGGCAAAATTAGGTGTTTTACTGCTCTGGGGAACATTTGACCTTTAAGATCAGACGTTTTGGCCGTGATGGCTAACTGACTCCATAACTACGGTCTTAACGAACATCCACGAAACACGTCCACAAAAAAATTTAGCAAAAATTTTGTCAGAATTGCAGATCACCAAAAAGTACATGGAGTATAGCACACAAAAATAGGCAACATGGGGGTTTACATGATTCGGGGCACATTTGACCTTCAAAATGAGACGTTTTGGCCGTGAGGGATAATAGGCTCCATAG
>NW_006239866.1:1903-2042 GCF_000226075.1 Solanum tuberosum
ATCATCAAAAAGTCCATGGACTATATAGCACACGAAAATTGACAAAATTGGGTGTTTTCCGTCTATGGGGCTTATTTGAACTTTAAAATAGGATGTTTTGGCCGTGAGGGATAACTGGCTCCATAGCTAAGGTCTTAAC
>NW_006239866.1:4217-8013 GCF_000226075.1 Solanum tuberosum
GTTTTGGCCGTGAGGGCTAACTGGCTCCATAGCAAAGGTCTTAAAGGACGTCCACGAGAAATTTTGGCAAAAATTATGTCAGAATTTCAGATCACCAAAAAGTCTGTGGACTATAGCATTCGAAAATCTGCAAAATGGGGAGGTTTACTTTCTCTGGAGCACATTTGACCTTCAAAATGCAACGTTTTGGCCGTGATGGCTAACTGGCTTAATAGCTAATGTATTAACGGATTTCCACGAAAACGTTTTGCAAAAATAAAGTCGGAATTCCAGATCACCAAAAAGTTCATGGACTATAGCAAACGATAATAGGCAAAATGGGGGGTTTTACCTGATCCGGGGTACATTAGACCTACAAAATGGGATGGTTTGGCCATGAGGGCTAACTGGTTACATAGTTAAGGTCATAACGGTCGTCCACGAAAAATTTTGGTAAAAACTATGTCGGAATTACAGATCACCAAAAAGTCCATGGACTATAGCACACGAAAATTGGTAAAAATTTGGTGTTTTCCTGCTCTGTGGATCATTTGACCTTTAAAATGGGACTTTTGGCCTTGAGGGCTAACTGGCTCCATAGCTAAGGTCTTAACAGACATCCACAAAAAATTTTGGCAAAAATTATTTCGAAATTCCAAATCACCAAAAAGTCCATTGACTATAGCACAAGAAATCAGCAAAATGGGGTGTTTACCTGATCCGTGACACATTTGACCTTCAAAATGGGATGTTTTGGCCGTTAGGGCTAACTGACTTCATAGATAATGTTTTAACGGTCGTCCACGAAATATTTAGTCAAAATTATGTTGAAATTCCAGATCACCAAAAAGTCCTTGGACAATGCAAACGAAAATCGGCAAAATGGGAGGTTTACCTGATCCGAGGCACATTTGACCTTCAAAATGGGATATTTTGGCCGCGAGGGTTAACAAGTTCCATAGCTAAGGTCATAGCGGCCGTCTACGAAAAATTTTGGCAAAATTTATGTCGGAAATCCAGATCACCAAAAAGTCCATGGACTATAGCACACGAAAATTGGTAAAAATTTGGTGTTTTCCTGCTCTGTGGATCATTTGACCTTTAAAATGGGACTTTTGGCCTTGAGGGCTAACTGGCTCCATAGCTAAGGTCTGAATAGACGTCCACGACAAATTTTGGCAAAAATTATGTCGGAATTATAGATCATCAAAAAGTCTATAGAATATACCACACGAAAATTGGCAAAATTGGGGGTTTAACTGATCCGGGGCACATTTGATCTTCAAACTGGGATCTTTTCGCCGTGAGGGCTAACAGCCTCCATAAATAAGGTATTAGCGGTCGTCCACGATAAATTTTGGACAAAATTATGTCGGAATTGGAGATCATCAGAAAGTCTGTGGACTATAGCACACGAAAATCGGTAAAATAAAGGATTTACATGATCCCGGGCACATTTGACCTTTAAAATGTAATGTTTTGGCCGTGAGGGCTAACACGTTCCATAGCTAAGATGTTAACGGACGTCCACGAAAAATTTTGTCAAAAATTTTTTCGGAATTCTAGATTACCAAAACGTCAATGATCAACATAGCACACGAAAATGGGCAAAATGGGAGGTTTACATGCTCTAGGGCACATTTGACCTTTAAAATAAGACATTTTGGCCTGGAGGGCTAACTGGCTCCTTAACTAAAGTCTTAACGGACATCCACGAAAAATATTTGCAAAAATTATGTCGAAATTGCAGATCATCAAAAAGTCTATGGACTATAGCACACGAAAATCGGCTAAATTGGAGGGGTTTTTTCCTTCTCTGGAAACATTTGACCTTCAAAATGGCACGTTTTGGCCGTGAGGGCCAACTAGCTCCATAGCTAAGGTCTTGACGGATGTCCACGAAATATTTTGGCAAAAATTATGTTGGAATTCCATATCACCAAATAGTCCATAGATTTTGGCCGTGAGGGCTAACTAGCTCCATAGCTAAGATCTTAACGAATGTCCACGAAAACTTTTTGCAAAAAATAGGTCGGAATTCAAGATCACGAAAAAGTCCATGGACTATAGCACACGAAAATCTGCTAAATTATGTGTTTTCCTGCTCTGGGGATCATTTGACCTTTAAAATGGGACGTTTTAGTCGTCAAGGCTAACTGGATCCATAGCTAAGGTGTAAAAGGACGTACACGAAAATTTTTGGCTAAAATTATGTCGAAATTCCAGATCACTAAAAAGTTCGTGGACTATAGCACACGAAAATCGACAAAATGAGGGGTTTACCTGATCCTGAGCACATTTGACCATCAAAATAAGATTTTTTGACCGTGAGGGCTAACATGTTCTATAGCTAAGGTCTTAACGGTCATCCACAAAAAATTTTAGTAAAATTTATGTCGGAATTCCAGATCACCAAAAAGTCCATGGACTATAGCACATGAAAATCGGCAAAATTGGGTGTTTTCCTGCTCTTGGGCACATTTGACCTTTAAAATGAGATGTTGTGGCCGCGAGGACTAACTGGCTCCATTGCTAAGGTCTTAACGGACGTCCACAAAAAATTTTGGTAAAAATTATATCATAATTATGGATCACCGAAAAGTCTAGGGACTATACCATAGGAAAATCAACAAAATTGGGGGTTTACCTGATCCGGAGAACATTTCACCTTCAAAATGGGATGTTTTGGCCCTGAGGGCTAACAGGCTCCATAGCTAAGTTCTTAACGGTCGTCTACGAAAAATTTTGGCAAAAATTATGTCGAAATCCAGATGACCAAAAAGCCCATGGAATATAGCACATGAAAATCGGCAAAATTGGGTGTTTTCCTGCTTTGGGGCACATTTGACCTTTAAAATGGGATGTTTTGGCCGTGAGGGCTAATTGGCTCCATAGCTAAGGTCTTAAAAGACTTACACGAAAAGTTTTGGCAAAATTATGTCGGAATTCCGGATAACCAAAAAGACCATGGACTATAGCACACGATAGTCGTCAAAATTTTGTGTTTTCCTGCTCTGGTGCTCATTAGACCTTTAAAATGGGACGTTTTGGCCGTGAGGGCTAACTGGCTCCATAGCTAAGGTCTTGACAGATGTCCACGATAAATTTTGGCAAAAATTATGTCGGAATTATAGATCATCAAAAAGTCCATACACTATAGCACACGAAAATCGGCAACATTAGGGGTTTAACTGATCCGGGGCACCATTTGAACTTCAAAATGGGATGTTTTGGCCGTGAGGGCCAACAACCTCCATATATAAGGTCTTAATGGTCATCCACGATAAATTTTGGCAAAAATTATGTCGGAATTCCAAAATCAACAAAAAGTCAATGTACTATAGCATATGAAAATCGGCAAAATTGGGTGTTTTCTTACTCTAGGGATCATTTGACCTTCAAAATGGGACGTTTTGGCCGTGAGCGCTAACTGGCTCCATAACAAAGGTTTTAATGGACGTGCACGAAAAATTTTGGCAAAAATTATGTCGGAATTCCATATCAATAAAAAGTTTGTGCACTATAGCACACGAAAATCGGCAAGATGGGGGATTCACCTAATCTGGGGCACATTAGACCTTCAAAATGGGATGTTTTGGCCGTGAGCGATAATAGGCTCCATAGCTAAGGTCTGAACGGACGTCCAAGAAAAATTTTAACAAAAATTATGTCAGAATTCCAGATTACTAAAAAGTCTGTGCACACGAAAATAGTCAAAATGGGGGGAGGGGGGGTTTACATGATTTGGGGCACATTTGACCTTCAACATTAGGGGTTTAACTGATCCGGGGCACATTTGAACTTCAAAATGGGATGT
>NW_006239866.1:8581-13232 GCF_000226075.1 Solanum tuberosum
TTCTTTTGGGCACATTTCACCTTTAAAATGGGACGTTTTGGTCGTGAGGGCTAACTGGCTCCATACCTAAGTACTTAACGGACGTCCACGAAAACTTTTTGTAATAATGAGTTCGGAATTCTAGATCACCAAAAAGTCCATTGACTATAGCATATGATAATCCGCAAAATTGGGTGTTTTCCTGCTTTAGGTATCATTTGACCTTTAAAATGGGACGTTTTGGCCGGGAGGGCTAACTGGATCCATAACTAAGGTCTTAACGGACGTTCACGAAAACTTTTTTGCAAAAATTATGTTGGAATCCCAGATCCACCAAAAAGTCCATGGACTATAGCACACGAAAATCGGCAAAATGGGGGGTTTACCTGATCCGGGGCACATTTGATCTTCAAAATGGAATGTCTTTGCCGTGAGGGCTAATATGTTCCATAGCTAAGGTCTTAACGGTCGTCCATGAAAAAGTTTGGCAAAAATTATGTCGGAATTCCGGATCACCAAAAATTCCAAGGACTATTGCACACGAAAATTGGCAAAATTAGGTGTTTTACTGCTCTGGGGAACATTTGACCTTTAAGATCAGACGTTTTGGCCGTGATGGCTAACTGACTCCATAACTACGGTCTTAACGAACATCCACGAAAAATTTTGGCAAAAATTATGTCAGAATTGTAGATCACCAAAAGTACATGGAGTATAGCACACAAAAATAGGCAACATGGGGGTTTACCTGATTCGGGGCACATTTGACCATCAAAATGAGACGTTTTGGCCGTGAGGGATAATAGGCTCCATAGAAAAGGTTTTACTGGACGTCCACGAAAAATTTTGGCAATGATTATGTCATAAATCCAGTTCACTAAAAAGTCTGTGGACTATGCACACGAAAATCAGCAAAATGGTGGGTTTACTTGCTCTGGGCACATTTGACCTTAAAACGGGACGTTTTGGCCGTGAGGCTAAGTGGATCCATAGTTAAGGTCTTAACGGATGTCCACGAAAACTTTTTGCAAAAATAAAGTCGAAATTCAAGATCACCAAAAAGTCCATAGACTATAGCACACGATAATCGGCAAAATTAGGTGTTTTCCTGCTCTAGGGCACATTTGACATTCAAAATGGGACGTTTTGGCCGTGAGGGAAAATTGGCTCCATAGCTAAGATCTTAACGGACATCCACGAAATATTTTGGCAAAAATTATGTCGAAATTCCAGATCACCAAAAAGTCCATGAACTATAGTACACGAAAATCGTAAAAATGGGGGGTTTTCCTGCTCTGGGGAATATTTGATCTTTAAAAAGATATGTTTTCGTCATGAGGGCTAACTGGCTCCATAGCTAAGGTCTTAACGGACGTCCACGAAACCCTTTAGCAAAAATGAGGTTGGAATTCTTGATCACCAAAAAGTCCATGAACTATAGCACACGATAATCGGATAAATTGGCTATTTTCCTGCTGTGGGGCTCATTTGTCCTTCAAAATGGGACTTTTTGGCCATGAGGGCTAGTTGGCTCCAAAGCTAAGGTCTTAACGGACGTCCACGAAAAATTTTGGCAAAAATTATGTCGGAATTCCAGATTTCCATGGACTATAGCACAGGAAAATCGACAAAATAGGGGGTTTACCTGATTCGGGGTACATTTGACCTTCAAAATGGGATGTTTTGGTCGTTAGGGCTAACAGGTTCTATAGCTAAGGTCTTAACGGTCGTCCACGAAAAATTTTGGCAAATTTTTTTTCGGAATTCTAGATCACCAAAAAGTCCATGGAGTATAGCACAAGAAAATCGGCAGAATTGGGTGTTTTCATGCTCTGGGCTCATTTGATCTTAAAATGGGACGGTTTGGCCGTGAGGGCTAACTGGCTCCATAGCTAAGGTCTTAACTGACGTCCACGAAAATTTTGTCGAAAATTATGTTGTAATTATGGTTCACCAAAAAGTCCATAGACTATAGCACACGAAAATCAGAAAAATTGGGGGTTTACCTGATCTGGGACAGATTTGACCATCAAAATGGGATGTTTTAGACGTGAGGGATATAAGGCTCCATAGCTAAGGTCTTAACGGTCGTCCACAGAAAAGTTTGGCAAATATTATGTCGAAATTCTGGATTACCAAAATGTCCATGGACTATAACACACGAAAATTGGCAAAAATGCGTGTTTTCCTTCTCAGGGGCTTATTTGACCTTTAAAATGGGACGTTTTGGCCGTGAGGTCTAACTGGCTCCATAGCTAAGGTCTTAACGGACGTCCATTAAAAATTTGGCAAAAAATTATGTAAGAATCCAGATCACCAAAAAGTCTGTGCACTATAGCAAAGGAAAATGGGCAAAATTGGGGGTTTACTTGCTCTGGGGCACATTAGACCTTCAAAATGAGACGTTTTGCCGTGAGGGCTAACTGGCTCCATAGATAAGGTCTTAACGGATGTCCAAAAAAACTTTTTTGCTAAAATAAAGCCAAAATTCTAGATCACCAAAAAGTTCATGGACTATAGCACACGATAATCTGCAAAATTGGGGGTTTACCTGATCCGGGGCCCATTTGACCTTCCAAATGGTATGTTTTGGCCGTGAGAGCTAACTGGCTGCATGGCTAAGGTCTTAACAGACGTCCATGAAAAATTTTGGCATAAATTATGTCGGAATTCCTGATAACCAAAAAGACCATGGACTAGCATACGAAAATCGGCAAAATGGGGTGTTTACCTGATCCGGGGAACATTTGACCTTCAAAATGGTATGTTTTGGTCGTGAGGGCTAACTGGCTCCATAGCTAAGTTCTTAACGGACGTCCACAAAATATTTTGGCAAAAATTATGTCGTAATTGCAGATCACCTAAAAGTCCATGGACTATAGCGCACAAAAATCGGCAAAATGGGGGGTTTTCCTACTCTGCGGCACATTTGACCTTTAAAAAGTGACATTTTGGCCGTGAGGGCTAATTGGCTCCATAGCTAAGGTCTTAACGGACGTCCACAAAATATTTTGGCAAAAATTATGTCGTAATTGCAGATCACCTAAAAGTCCATGGACTATAGCACACGATAATCGGTAAAATTAGGTGTTTTCCTGCTCTGGGAGACATTTGACCTTTATAATGGGACGTTTTGCCCGTGAGGGCTAACTGGCTCCATAGCTACGGTCATAACGGACGTCGACGAATAATTTTGGCAAAAATTATATCAAAATTCCAAATCACTATAAAGTCCATGGACTAAAGCACACGAAAATTGGCAAAATGAGGGGTTTACCAGATCCGGGGCACATTTGACCTTAAAAATGGGATGTTTTGGCCGTGAGAGCTAACAGGCTCCATAACTAAGGGCTTAACGGACGTCCCTGAAAAATTTTGGCAAAAATTATAACGGAATTACAGATCACCAAAATGTCCATGGACTATAGCACGCGAAAATCGGCAAAATTGGGGTTTTTGTTGCTCTGGGGTACATTTTACCTTTAAAATTGGACGTTTTTGCCATGAGGGCTAACTGGCTCCATAGCTAAGGTCTTCACAGATGTCCACGAAAAATTTTGGCAAAAATTACTTCGAAATTCCAGATCACCAAAAAGTTAATGAACTATTGCACACGAAAATTGGCAAAATAGGGGGTTTACCTGATCTGGGGGACATTTGACCTTCAAAATGGGATGTTTTGTCCGTTAGGGTTAACTAGTTTCATAGCTAAGGTCTTAACGGACGTCCACGAAAAATTTTAGCAAAAATTATGTCTTAATTCCTGATCACCGAAAACTCCATGACCAATTGCACACGAAAATCGGCAAAATTGGTGGTTTACCTGATCCAAGGCACATTTGACCTTCAAAATGGGATGTTTTGGCCATGAGGGATAATAGGCTCCATAGCTGAGGTCTTAACGGTCGTCCACGAAAAATTTTGGCAAATATTATGTCGGAATTCCAGATCACCAAAAAGTCCATAGACTATAGCACACAAAAATCGGCAAAATGGGGGGTTTACCAGATGCGGGGCAGATTTGACCTTAAAAATGGGATATTTTGGCCGTGAGGCATAACTGGCTCCATATCTAAGGTCTTAACGGTCGTCCATGAAAAATTTGGCAAAATTTATGTCGAAATTCAAGATCACCAAAAATTCAATGGACTATAGCACACGAAAATTTGCAAAATTGGGGTTTCCTGCTCTAGGGCACATTTGACCTTCAAATTGAGACGTTTTGGCCGTGAGGGATAACTGGATCCATAGTTAAGGCCTTAACGGACGACCACAAAAAATTTTGGCAAATATTATGTCGGAATCAAGATCAAGAAAAAGTCCATGGACTATAGCACACGAAAATCGGCAAAATTGGGGGTTTTAATGCCTTGGGGCACATTTGACCTTCAAAATGAGACGTTTTGGCCATAAAGGCTAACTGGCTCTATAACTAATGTCTTAACGGACGTCCACGAAAACTTTTGGCAAAAATGATGTCGAAATTCCAGATCACTAAAAAGTTCATATACTATAGCACACGAAAATTGGCAAAATTGGGGGTTTTAATGCCTTGGGGCACATTTGACCTTCAAAATGGGACGTTTTGGCCGTGAGGCCTAACTGGCTCTATAGTTAAGGTCTTCACGGATATCCACGAAAATTTTTGTCAAAAATTATGTCGGAATCCCAG
>NW_006239866.1:13336-14490 GCF_000226075.1 Solanum tuberosum
CTTCAAAATGGGGCGTTTTGGCCGTGAGGGCTAACTGGCTCGATAGCTATGGTCTTAACGAATGTCCACGAAAACTTTTGGCAAATATGAGGTCGGAATTCCAGATAATCAAAAAGTCCATGGACTATAGCACACGAAAATCAGAAAAATGGGTGGTTTCCCTGAACCGAGGGTCATTTGACCTTTAAATGGGGTTGTTTTGGCTGTGCGGGTTAACTTACTCCAAATCTAATGTCTTAACGGATATCGACAAAAAAAATTTGCAAAAATTATGTTGGAATCCAGATCACTAAAAAGTCCATTGACTGTAGCACACGAAAATCGGCAAAATTGGGGATTTTCCTGCTCTGGGGCAGATTTGACTTTTAAAATGGGACGTTTTGGCCGTGAGGGCTAACTGGCTCCCTAGCTAAGGTCTTAATGGACGCCCACAAAAAAATTTGGCAAAAATTATTTCAGAATTCTAGATCACCAAAAATTCCACGGACTATAGCATACGAAAATCGACAAAATGGGGGGTTTACCTGCTCTGAGGCACATTTTGAACTTCAAAATGGGACGTTTTATCCGTGAGGGCTAACTTGCTCCGATGGCTAAGGTCTTAACGGACGTCCACGAAAACTTTTGGCAAAAATGAAGTCGAAATTCTACAACACCAAAAAGTCTGTGGACAGCACACGAAAATCGGCATAATAGGTGGTTTATCTGATCCTAGGGTCATTTGACCTTGAAAAGGGGGTATTTTGGCTGTGAGGGTTAACTTACTCCATATCTAAGGTCTTAACTGATATCTACGAAAAAATTTTGTAAAAATTATGTCAGAATCCAGATCACCAAAAAGTCCATGGATTATAGCACACGAAAATCGGCAAAATTGGGGGTTTTCCTGCTCTGGGTCATATTTGACCTTTGAAATGGGACATTTTTGTCGTGAAGGATAACTGACTCCATAGCTAAGGTCTTAACGGATGACCACGAATATTTTTGGCAAAAATTATGCCGGAATTCCTAATCACCAAAAAGTACTTGGACTATAGCACACAAAAATCGGCAAAATGGTGGGTTTTCGTGCTTTGGGGCACATTTGACCTTTAAAATTGGACGGTGGGGCTAACTGCCTCCATAGCTAAGGTCTTAATGGACGTCCACAAAAA
>NW_006239866.1:14578-18044 GCF_000226075.1 Solanum tuberosum
TGATACGAGGGTCATTTAACCTTGAAAAGTGGATGTTTTGGCCGTGAGGGTTAACTTACTCCATGTCTAATGTCTTAACGGATATCGACGAAAATTTTTTGCAAAAATTATGTCGGAATTTCAGATCACCAAAAAGTCCGTGGACTATAGCACACGAAAATCGGCAAAATGGGGGTGTGGGGTTTACCTGCTCTGGTGCACATTACACATTCAAAATGGGACGTTTTGGCCGTGAGGGCTAACTGGCTCCTAGCTAAGGTCATAAGGGACGTCCACGAAAAATTTTGGCAAAAATTATGGCGGAATTCCAGATCTTCAAAATGTCAATGGACTATAGCACACAAAAATCGGAAAAATTAGGGGTTTACCTGCTCTGGGGCACCTTTGACCTTTAAAATGGGACGTTATGGTCGTGAGGGATAACTGTCTCCATTACTAAGGTCTTAAAGGACATCCAAGAAAAATTTTGGCAAAAATTATGGCGGAATTCCAGATCTTCAAAATGTCAATGGACTATAGCACACAAAAATCGGAAAAATTAGGGGTTTACCTGCTCTGGGGCACCTTTGACCTTTAAAATGGGACGTTATGGTCGTGAGGGATAACTGTCTCCATTACTAAGGTCTTAAAGGACATCCAAGAAAAATTTTGGCAAAAATTATTTCGGAATTCCAGATCACCAAAAAGTCCTTGGACTATAACACACGAAAATCGACAAAATGGGGGGGTTTACCTACGCTAGAGCACATTTGAACTTCAAAATGGGACGTTTTATCCGTGAGGGCTAACTGGCTCCATAGCTAAGGTCTTAATGGACGTACACCAAAACTTTTGGTAAAAATGAAATCAGAATTCTACAACACCAAAAAGTCCTTGGACTATAGCACACGAAAATCGGCAAAATGGGGGGTTTACCTGCGCTGTGGTACATTTGAACTTCAAAATGGGACTTTTTTTCCATGAGAGCTAACTAGCTCCATAGCTAAGGTCTTAAAGAACATCCACCAAAACTTTTGGCAATAATGAAGTCGGAATTCTACAACACCAAAATGTCCTTGAACTATAGCACACGAAAATCGTCAAAATGGGTGGTTTACCTGATCAGGGGGTCATTCGACCTTGAAAAGGGGTTGTTTTGGCTGTGAGGGTTAACTTACTCCATATCTAAGGTCTTAACGGATATCTACGAAAAAATTTTGAAAAATTATGGCGGAATCCAGATCACCAAATAGTTCATGGATTATAGTACACGAAAATCGGCAAAATTGTGGGTTTTCCTGCTCTGGGGCACATTTGACCTTTAGAATGGGACGTTTTTGCCGTGAGGGCTAACTGGCTCCACAGAAAAAAATCTTAACGGACGTCCACGAAAAATTCTGGTAAAATTTATGTCGAAAATCCAGATCACGAAAAAGTCCATGGACTATAGAAAATGTAAATCGGCAAAATTAGGGATTTTCGTGCCCTGTGGCACATTTGACCTTCAAAATGGAACGTTTTATCCGTGAGGGCTAACTGGCTCCATATCTAAAGTCTTAATGGATGTCCACGAAAAATTTTGGCAAAATTTATGTTGAAATTCCAGATCACGAAAAAGTTCATGGACTATAACACACGAAAATCAGAAAAATGGGGGCTTTACCTGCTCTGGGCACATTTGACCTTCAAAATGGGACGTTTTGGCCACGTTGGCTAACTGGATCAATAGCTAACGTCTTAACGGACGTCCACGAAAAATTCTGGTAAAATTTATGTCGAAAATCCAGATCACGAAAAAGTCCATGGACTATAGAAAATGTAAATCGGCAAAATTAGGGATTTTCGTGCCCTGTGGCACATTTGACCTTCAAAATGGAACGTTTTATCCGTGAGGGCTAACTGGCTCCATAGATAAGGTCTTAACGGATTTTGGTTGTGCGGGTTAACTTACTCCAAATCTAAAGTGTTAACGGATATTCACGAAAAATTTTTGCA
The DNA here is from genome assembly GCF_000226075.1 of Solanum tuberosum. Lineage (NCBI taxonomy): Eukaryota > Viridiplantae > Streptophyta > Magnoliopsida > Solanales > Solanaceae > Solanum > Solanum tuberosum. The sequence continues at coordinate 16,553 of NW_006239866.1, forward strand.
AAAATTATGTCGTAATCAAGATCACCAAAAAGCCCATAGACTATAGCACACGAAAATTAGCAAAATGGGGGGTTTACCTGCTCTGGGCACATTTGACCTTCAAAATGGGATGTTTTATCCGTGAGGGCTAACTGGCTCCATAGATTAGGTTTAAACAGACGTCCAATAATAAACGTCAACCAAAACTTTTGGCAAAAATGAAGTCAAAATTCTAGAACACCAAAAAGTCCCTGGATTATAGCACACGAAAATCGGCAAAATAGGTGGTTTACCTGATTCGAGGGTCATTTGACCTTGAAAAGGGGTTGTTTTGGCTGTGTTGGTTAACTTATTTCATATCTATGGTCTTAACGGATATCCACGAAATTTTTTTGCAATAATTATGTCGAAATCCAGATCAATTAAAAGTCCATAGACTATAGCACACGAAAATCGGCAAAATGGGGGGTTTACTGTTTTGCGGCACATTTGACCTTCAAATTGGGACGTTTTGGCCGTGAAAAGCGGATGTTCTGGTCGTGAGAGTTTAGTTACTCCATATCTAAGGTCTTAACGGATATCGACAAAACAAATTTGCAAAAATTATATTTGAATCCAGATCACCAAAAAGTCCATTGACTCTAGCACACGAAAATCGGCAAAATTGGGGATTTTTCTGCTCTGGGCACATTTGACCTTTAAAATGGGGCCTTTTGGCCGTGAGGGCTAACTGGATCCATATCTAAAGTCTTAATGGACGTCCACAAAAAATTTTGGCTAAAATTATTTCAGAATTCCAAATCATCAAAAAGTCCATGGACTATTGCCCACGAAAATTGGCATAATGGGGGGTTTACTTGCTCTGGGTCTCATTTGAACTTCAAGATGGGAAGTTTTGACCGAGAGGGCTAACTGTCTCCATAGCTAATGTCTTCATGGACGTCCACGAAAAATTTTGGCAAAAATTATTTCGGAATTTCGAATCACCAAAACGTCCATCGATTATAGCATACGAAAATCGGCAAAATTGGGTGTTTAGCTGCTCTGGGGCACTTTTGAACTTCAAAATGGGATGTTTTCACCATGAGGGCTAACTGGCTCTATAGCTAAGGTCTTAACGGACGTCCACGAAAACTTTTGGCAAAAATGAAGTCGGAATTCTACAACACCAAAAAGTCTATGGACTATAGCACACGAAAATCGGGAAAAAGGGTGGTTTACTTGATCCGGGGGTCGTTTCACCTTGTAATGGGGATGTATTGGCTGTGAGGGTTAATTTACTCCATATATAAGGTCTTAACGGACGTCCACGAAAAATTTTGGCAAAAATTATGTCGGAATTCCAGATCACCAAAATGTCTATGGACTATAGCACACGAAAATCGGCAAAATTGGCGGTTTTCGTGCCCTGCGGTACATTTGACCTTCAAAATGGGACGTTTTGGCTGTGAGGGCTAACTTCCTCCATAACTAAGGCTTAACGGACGTCCACGAAAATTTTTGGCAAAAATTA
>NW_006239866.1:18471-19471 GCF_000226075.1 Solanum tuberosum
ATCCACGAAAAAATTTTGCAAAAATTATGTCAATATCCAGATCACCAAAAAGTCCATGGATTATAGCACACGAAAATTGGCAAAATAGGTGGTTTATTTGATCCGAGGGTCATTTGTCCTTGAAAAGGGTATATTTTGGCCATGAGGGTTAACTTACTCCATATCTAAGGTTTTAACTGACATCCACGAAAAAATTTTGCAAAAATTATGTCAATATCCAGATCATTAAAATGTCCGTGGACTATAGCACACGAAAATTGGCAAAATAGGTGGTTTATTTGATCCGAGGGTCATTTGTCCTTGAAAAGGGTATATTTTGGCCATGAGGGTTAACTTACTCCATATCTAAGGTTTTAACTGACATCCACGAAAAAATTTTGCAAAAATTATGTCAATATCCAGATCACCAAAAAGTCCATGGATTATAGCACACGAAAATTGGCAAAATTGGGGGTTTTCCTGCTCTGGGGGTCATTTGACCTTGAAAAGGTGTTCTTTTGGCTGTGAGGGTTAACTTACCCCATATCTAAGGTATTAACGGATATCTACGAAAAAATTTTGAAAAATTATGTCGGAATCTAGATCACCAAAAAGTCCATGGACTATAGTACACGCAAGTCGGCGAAATCGTGGATTTTCCTGCTTTGGGGCACATTTGACCTATAAAATGGGACGTTTTTGCCGTGAAGGCTAACTGGCTCCATTGATAAGATCTTAACGGACGACCACGAAAAATTTTGGCAAAATTTATGTCGGAAATCCAGATCACGAAAAATTCCATGGACTACAGCAAATGAAAATCGGCAAAATTTGGGGTTTTCGTACGCTGGAGCATATTTGACCTTCAAAATGGGACGTTTTGTCCGTGAGGGCTAACTGGCTCTATATCTAAAGTCTTAATGGACGTCCACGAAAAATTTTGGCAAAATTTATGTCGAAATTCCAGATTACGAAAAAGTTAATGGACTATAGCACACGAAAATTGGAAAAATGGGGGTTT
>NW_006239866.1:19580-20798 GCF_000226075.1 Solanum tuberosum
CTCCCTAGCTAAGGTTTTAACGGACGTCAACCAAAACTTTTGGCAAAAATAAAGTCGGAATTCTACAACACCAAAAGGTCCTTGGACTATACCACACGAAAATCGGCAAAATGGGTGGTTTACCTGAACCGGGGGTCAATTGACCTTTAAATGGGGTTGTTTTGGTTGTGCGGGTTAACGTACTCCAAATCTAAAGTCTTAACGGATATCCACGAAAAAAATTTGCAAAAATTATGTCGTAATCAAGATCACCAAAAAGACAATGGACTATAGCGTACGAAAATTGGCAAAATGGGGGTTTACCTTCTCTGGGCACATTTGACCTTCAAAATGGGACGTTTTGGCCATGAGGGCTAACTGCCTCCTAAAGTCTTAACGGATATCCACGAAAAAAATTTGCAAAAATTATGTCGTAATCAAGATCACCAAAAAGTCCTTGAATTACAGCACACGAAAATCGGCAAAATGGGTTGTTTGTTTGATTCGAGGGTCATTTGACCTTGAAAAGGGTTGTTTTGGCTGTGTGGGTTAACATACTCCATATCTATGGTCTTAACGGATATCCACGAAATTTTTTGGCAATAATTATGTAGAAATCGAGATCATCAAAAAGTCCATAGACTATAGCACACGAAAATCGGCAAAATTGGGGGTATTTCTGCTATGGGGTACATTTAACCTTTAAAATGGGACGTTTTTGCTGTGAGGGCTAACTGGCTCCATAGATAAGATCTTAACGGACGTACACAAAAAATTTTGGCAAAAATTATTTCGAAATTCTAAATCACCAAAAAGTACTTGGACTATAGCACACAAAAATCGGTAAAATGGTGGGTTTTCCTGCTCTGGGGCACATTTGACCTTTAAAATTGGACGATTTTGCCGTAAGGGCTAATTGCCTCCATAACTAAGGTCTTAATGGACGTCCAACTAAAAAGGTTTTGGACAAATATGAGGTCGGAATTGCAGATACACCAAAAAGTCAATGGACTATAACACACGAAAATCGGCAAAATGGGTGGTTTACCGTGATCCGAGGGTCGATTGACCTTGAAAAGTGGATGTTTTGGCCGTGAGGGTGAACTTACTCCATATCTAATGTCATAACGGATATCAACGAAAATTTATTGCAAAAATTATGTCATAATGCAGATCATCAAAAAGTCCATGGAATATATACCACACGTAAATTGGCAAAATGGGGGGGGGGGGGGGGGG
>NW_006239866.1:21075-23207 GCF_000226075.1 Solanum tuberosum
CTCCCTAGCTAAGGTTTTAACGGACGTCCACCAAAACTTTTGGCAAAAATGAAGTCGGAATTCTACAACACCAAAAAGTCCTTGGACTATAGCACACGAAAATAGGCAAAATGGGGGGTTTACCTGCGCTGGTGTACATTTGAACTTCAAAATGGAACATTTTATCCGTGAGGGCTAACTGGCTCCACAACTAAGGTCTTAAAGGACGGCCACCAAAACTTTTGGCAAAAATGAAGTCAAAATTCTACAACACCAAAAAGTCCTTGAACTATAGCACACGGAAATCGTCAAAATGGGGGGTTTACCTGATACGGGGGTCATTTGACCTCGAAAAGGTGTTCTTTTGGCTGTGAGGGTTAACTTACCCCATATCTAAGGTATTAACGGATATCTACGAAAAAATTTTGAAAAATTATGTCGGAATCCAGATCACCAAAAAGTCCATGGACTATAGCACACGCAAATCGGCGAAATTGTGGGTTTTCCTGCTCTGGGGCACATTTGACCTTTAAAATGGGACGTTTTTGCCGTGAGAGCTAACTGGCTCAAGTGAAAAGATCTTAACGGACGTCTATGAAAAATTTTGGCAAAATTTATGTCGGAAATCCAGATCACGAAAAATTCCATGGACTACGGCAAATGAAAATCGGCAAAATTGGGGGTTTTCGTACCCTGGATCACATTTGACCTTCAAAATGGGACATTTTGTCCGTGAGGGCTAACTGGCTCCATATCTAAAGTCTTAATGAACGTCCACGAAAAATTTTTGGCAAAATTTATGTCGAAATTCCAGATCACGAAAAAGTTCATAGACTATAGCACACGAAAATCGGAAAAATGGGGGTTTACCTCCTCTGGGGCACATTTGACCTTCAAAATGGTATGTTTTTATCCGTGAGGGCTAACTGACTCCCTAGCTAAGGTTTTAACGGACGTCAACCAAAACTTTTTGGCAAAAATGAAGTCGGAATTCTACAACACCAAAAGGTCCTTCGACTATACCACACGAAAATCTGCAAAATGGGTGGTTTACCTGAACCGGGGGTCAATTGACCTTTCAATGGGGTTGTTTTGGTTGTGCGGGTGAATGTACTCCAAATCTAAAGTCTTAACGGATATCCACGAAAAAATTTTGCAAAAATTATGTCGTAATCAAGATCACCAAAAAGTCAATGGACTATAGCATATGAAAATTAGCAAAATGGGGGGTTTACCTTCTCTGGGGCACATTCGACCTTCAAAATGGGATGTTTTATCCGTGAGGCCTAACTGGCTCCCTAGCTAAGGTTTTAACGGACGTCCACCAAAACTTTTTGGCAAAAATGAAGTCGGAATTCTACAACACCAAAAAGTCCTTGAATTATAGCACACGAAAATCGACAAAATGGGTTGTTTATTTGATTCGAGGGTCATTTGACCTTGAAAAGGGTTGTTTTTGGCTGTGTGGGTTAACTTACTCCATATCTATGGTCTTAACGGATATCCACGAAACTTTTTTGCAATAATTATGTCGAAATCCAGATCACCAAAAAGGCCATGGACTATAGCACACGAAAATTGGCAAAATTGGGGGTTTTCCTGCTATGGGGTACATTTGACCTTTAAAATGGGACCTTTTGCCGTGAGGGCTAACTGGCTCCATAGATAAGGTCTTAACGGACGTACACGAAAAATTTCGGCAAAAATTATTTCGGAATTCCAAATCACTAAAAATTACTTGGACTATAGCACACAAAAATCGGCAAAATGGTGGGTTTTCCTGCTCTGGGGCACATTTGACCTCTAAAATTGGACGGTTTTGCCGTGAGGGCTAACTGCCTCCATAGCTAAGGTCTTAATGGATGTCCACAAAAAGTTTTTGGCAATTATGAGGTCGGAATTACAGATCACCAAAAAGTCCATGGACTATAACACACGAAAATCGGCAAAATGGGTGGTTTACCTGATCCGGGGGTCGATTGACCTTGAAAGGTGGATGTTTTGGCCGTGAGGGTTAACTTACTCCATATGTAATGTCTTAACGGATATCGACGAAAATTTTTTACAAAAATTATGTCGTAATACAGATTATCAAAAAGTCCATGGAATATATAGCACACAAAATTGGCAAAATGGGGGGGGGGGGGGGGGGT
>NW_006239866.1:23496-23578 GCF_000226075.1 Solanum tuberosum
TCTCCACTACTAAGGTCTTAATTGACGTCCACGAAAAATTTTGGCAAAAATTATGTCGGAAATCCAGATCACCAAAAAGTCC
>NW_006239866.1:23756-24493 GCF_000226075.1 Solanum tuberosum
CCTAAGTACTTAACGGACGTCCACGAAAACTTTTGGCAAAAATGAAGTCGGAATTCTACAACACCAAAAAGTCCTTGGACTATAGCACACGAAAATAGGCAAAATGGGGGGTTTACCTGCGCTGATGTACATTTGAACTTCAAAATGGAACTTTTTATACGTGAGGGCTAACTGGCTCCATAGCTAAGGTCATAAAGGACGTCCACCAAAACTTTTGGCAAAAATGAAGTCAAAATTCTACAACACCAAAAAAGTCCTTGAACTATAGCACACGGAAATCGTCAAAATGGGTGGTTTACCTGATCCGGGGCTCATTTGACCTTGAAAAGGTGTTCTTTTGGCTGTGAGGGTTAACTTACCCCATATCTAAGGTATTAACGGATATCTACGAAAAAATTTTGAAAAATTATGTCGGAATCCAGATCACCAAAAAGTCCATGGACTATAGTACACGCAAATCGATGAAATTGTGGGTTTTCCTGCTCTGGGGCACATTTGACCTTTAAAATTGGACGTTTTTACCGTTAAGGCTAAATCGCTCCATTGATAAGATCTTAACGGACGTCTACGAAAAATTTTGATAAAATTTATGTCGGAAATCCTGATCACGAAAAATTTCATGGACTACAGCAAATGAAAAACGGCAAAATTTGGGGTTTTCGTACACTGGAGCACATTTGACCTTCAAAATGGGACGTTTTGTCCATGTTTGGCAAAAATTATGTCGGAATCCAGAT
>NW_006239866.1:24800-25008 GCF_000226075.1 Solanum tuberosum
AAATTGGCAAAATGGGTGGTTTACCTGAACCGGGGGTCATTTGACCTTTAAATGGGGTTGTTTTGGTTGTGCGGGTTAACGTACTCCAAATCTAAAGTCTTAACGGATATCCACGAAAAATTTTTGCAAAAATGATGTCGTAATCAAGATCACCAAAAAGTCAATGGACTATAGCACACGAAAATCGGCAAAATGGGGGGTTTACCTG
>NW_006239866.1:25742-26050 GCF_000226075.1 Solanum tuberosum
AAGGTCGGAATTGTAGATCCCCAAAAAGTCCATGGACTATAACACACGAAAATCGGAAAAATGGGTGGTTTACCTGATCCGAGGGTCGATTGACATTGAAAAGTGGATGTTTCGGCCGTGAGGGTTAACTTACTCCATCTCTAATGTTTTAACGGATATCGACGAAAATTTTTTCCGAAAAATATGTCGTAATGCAGATCATCAAAAAGTCCATGGAATATATAGCACACGAAAATTGGCAAAATGGGGGGGGGGGGGGTTTACCTGATCTGGGGAACATTTGACCTTCAAAAAGTGATGTTTTGGCA
>NW_006239866.1:26429-26730 GCF_000226075.1 Solanum tuberosum
AAATAAGACGTTTTATCTGTGAGGGCTAACTGGCTCCATATCTAAGGTCTTAATGGACGTCCACCAAAACTTTTGGCAAAAATGAAGTCGGAATTCTACAACACCAAAAATTCCTTGGACTATAGCACATGAAAATAGGCAAAATGGGGGGTTTACCTGCCCTGGTGTACATTTGAACTTCAAAATGGAACTTTTTATCCGTGAGGGCTAACTAGCTCCATAGCTAAGGTCTTAATGGACGTCCACCGAAACTTTTGGCAAAAATGAAGTCAAAATTCTACAACACCAAAAAGTCCTTGAA
>NW_006239866.1:26896-30295 GCF_000226075.1 Solanum tuberosum
TTTGGCAAAAATTATGTCGGAATCCAGATCAACAAAAAGTTCATGGACTATAGGACACGAAAATCGGTAAAATGGGGGGTTTACCTGACTCTGGGTACATTTGACCTTTAAAATAGGACGTTTTTGCCGTGAGGGCTAACTGGCTCCATTGAAAAGATCTTAACGGACATCCACGAAAAATTTTGGCAAAATTTATGTCGGAAATCCATATCACGAAAAATTCCATGGACTACAGCAAATGAAAATCGGCAAAATTGGGGGTTTTCGTACCCTGGAGCACATTTGACCTTCAAAATGGACGTCCACGAAAAATTTTGGCAAATTTTTTGTCGAAATTCCAGATCACGAAAAAGTTCATGGACTATAGCACACGAAAAATCAAAAAAATGGGGGGTTTACCTGCTCTGGGGCACATTTGACCTTCAAAATGGACGTCCACGAAAAATTTTGGCAAAATTTATGTCGGAAATCCATATCACGAAAAATTCCATGGACTACAGCAAATGAAAATCGGCAAAATTGGGGGTTTTCGTACCCTGGAGCACATTTGACCTTCAAAATGGACGTCCACGAAAAATTTTGGCAAATTTTTTGTCGAAATTCCAGATCACGAAAAAGTTCATGGACTATAGCACACGAAAATCAAAAAATGGGGGGTTTACCTGCTCTGGGGCACATTTGACCTTCAAAATGGTATGTTTTATCCGTGAGGGCTAACTGGCTCCATAGCTAAGGTGTTAACGGACGTCCACGAAAAATTTTGGCAAAATTTATGTCGGAAATCCATATCACGAAAAATTCCATGGACTACAGCAAATGAAAATCGGCAAAATTGGGGGTTTTCGTACCCTGGAGCACATTTGACCTTCAAAATGGTACGTTTTTGCCGTGAGGGCTAACTGGCTCCCTAGCTAAGGGTTTAACGGACGGCCACCAAAAATTTTGACAAAAATTATTTCAAAATTCCAGATCACCAAAAAGTCCATGGACTATAGTACACGCAAATCGGCGAAATTGTGGGTTTTCCTACTCTGGGTACATTTGACCTTTAAAATAGGACGTTTTTGCCGTGAGGGCTAACTGGCTCCCTAGCTAAGGTTTTAACGGACGTCAACCAAAACTTTTGGCAAAAATGAGGTCGGAATTCCAGATCACGAAAAAGTTCATGGACTATAGCACACGAAAAATCAAAAAAATGGGGGGTTTACCTGCTCTGGGGCACATTTGACCTTCAAAATGGACGTCCACGAAAAATTTTGGCAAAATTTATGTCGGAAATCCATATCACGAAAAATTCCATGGACTACAGCAAATGAAAATCGGCAAAATTGGGGGTTTTCGTACCCTGGAGCACATTTGACCTTCAAAATGGACGTCCACGAAAAATTTTGGCAAAATTTATGTCGGAAATCCATATCACGAAAAATTCCATGGACTACAGCAAATGAAAATCGGCAAAATTGGGGGTTTTCGTACCCTGGAGCACATTTGACCTTCAAAATGGTACGTTTTTGCCGTGAGGGCTAACTGGCTCCATTGAAAAGATCTTAACGGACATCCACGAAAAATTTTGGCAAATTTTTTGTCGAAATTCCAGATCACGAAAAAGTTCATGGACTATAGCACACGAAAAATCAAAAAAATGGGGGGTTTACCTGCTCTGGGCACATTTGACCTTCAAAATGGTACGTTTTTGCCGTGAGGGCTAACTGGCTCCCTAGCTAAGGTTTTAACGGACGTCAACCAAAACTTTTGACAAAAATGAAGTCATTATTCTACAACACCAAAAAGTATTTGGACTATAGCATACAAAAATCGGCAAAATGGTGGGTTTTCCTGCTCTGGGGCACATTTCACCTTCAAAATGAGAAGTTTTGTCCGTGAGGGCTAACTTGATCCATAGCTAGGGTCTTAACGGTCGTCCAAGAAACATTTTGACAAAAATTATGTCGGAATCCAGATCACCGAAAAGTTCATGGACTATAGCACATGAAAATCGGCAAAATAGGGGGTTTACCTGCTCTAGGCACATTTGACCTTTAAAATGGGACGTTTTGGCCGTGAGGGCTAAGTGGCTCCATAGCTAAGGTCTTAATGACGTTCACGAAAAATTTTGGAAAAAATTAAATCGGAATTCTAGATCACCAAAAAGTCCATGGACTATAGCACACGATAATCGTCAAAATGAGGGGTTTATCTGATCCGGGGCACATTTGTCCTTCAAAATTGGATGTTTTTGCCGGGACGGCTAACTTGCTCCATAGCTAAGATTTTAACTGTCGTCCAAGAAAATTTTTGGCAAAAATTATGTCGGAATTCCATATCACCAAAAAGTCCATGGACTATAGCACACGAAAATCGGCAAAATTGGGGGTTTTCCTGCTTAGAGCACATTTGGCCTTTAAAATGGGAACTTTTGGCCGTGAGGGCTAACTGGCTCCATAGCTAAGGTCTTAACGGACGTCCACAAATTATTTGGACAAAATGAGGTCAGAATTCTAGATACACCAAAGAGTCCATGGACTATAGACACACGATAATTGGCAAAATGGGGGTTACATGGATCCGAGGCACATTTGACCTTCAAAATGGGACGTTTTGGCCGTGAGGGCTAACTTGCTCCATGGCTAAGGTCTTAACGGTCGTCCACGAAAAATTTTGGCATACATTATGTCGGAATTCTAGATCACCAAAATGTTCAAGGTCTATAGCACACGAAAATTGGCAAAATGGGGGTTTACCTGCTTTGGGGAACATTTGACCTTTTAAAATGGGACGTTTTGGCCGTGAGGGCTAAGTGGCTCCATAGCTAAGGTCTTAACGGACGTTAACGATAAATTTTGGCAAAAATAATGTCGGAACTACATATCACCAAAAAGTCTATGGACTATAGCACACGAAAATCGGAAAAATTGGGGGTTTACCTGCTCTGGGCACATTTGACTTTCAAAATGGGATGTTTTATCCGTGAGGGCTAACTGGCTCCCTAGCTAAGGTTTTAACGGACATCCACAAAAACTTTTGGCATAAATGAAGTCGGAATTCTACAACACGAAAAAGTCCTTGTACTATAGCACACGAAAATAGGCAAAATGGAAGGTTTACCTGAACCGGGGGTCATTTGACCTTTAAATGGTGTTATTTTGGTTGTGCGGGTTAACTTACTCCAAATCTAAAGTCTTAACGGATATCCACGAAAAAATTTTGAAAAATTATGTCGTAATCACGATCTTAACGGATATCCACGAAATTTTTTTGCAATAATTATATCGGAATCTAGATCACCAAAAAGTCCAAGGACTATAGCACACGAAAATAGGCAAAATGGGGGGTTTACCTGCTCTTAGACACTTTTGACCTTCAAAATGGGATGTTTTATCCGTGAGGGCTAACTGGCTC
>NW_006239866.1:30319-32664 GCF_000226075.1 Solanum tuberosum
TCTTAATGGACGTCCACGAAAAAATTTGACAAAAATTATTTCGGAAATCCATATCATCAAAAAGTCCATTGACTATAGCACACGAAAATCGGCAAAATGGGTGGTTTACCTGATTCGGGGGTCATTTGACATTGAAAAGGGGTTGTTTTGGCTGTGTGGGTTAACTTACTCCATATCTATGGTCTTAACGGATATCCACGAATTTTTTTTGCAATAATTATATCGGAATCTAGATCACCAAAAAGTCCAAGGACTATAGCACACGAAAATCGGCAAAATTGGGGGTTTTCCAACTATGGGGCACATTCGACCTTTAAAATGGGACGTTTTTGCCGTGAGGGATAACAGGCTCCATAGATAAGATCTTAACGTACGTTCATGAAAAATTTTGGCAAAAATTATGTCGGAATTCCAGATCACCAAAAAGCCAATGGACTATAACACACGAAAATCGAGAAAATTGGGGGTTTTCCAACTATGGGGCACATTCGACCTTTAAAATGGGACGTTTTGGCCGTGAGGGATAACAGGCTCCATAGATAAGATCTTAACGTACGTTCATGAAAAATTTTGGCAAATATTATGTCGGAATCCAGATCACGAAAAAGTCCATGGACTATAACACACGAAAATCGAGAAAATTGGGGGTTTTAATGCCTTGGGGAACATTTGACCTTCAAAATGGGACGTTTTGGCCGTGAGGGCTAACTGGCTCCATAGCTAAGGTCTTAACGGACTATGTCGGAATCCAGATCACGAAAAAGTCCATGGACTATAGCACACGAAAATTGGCAAAATTGGGGGTTTTAATCCCTTGGGGCACATTTCACCTTCAAAATGGTACGTTTTGTCCGTGAGGGCTAACTGGCTCCATAGCTAAGGTATAAACGGACGTCCACAAAAATTTTTGTCAAAAATTATGTCAGAATCCAGATCAACCAAAAGTCCATTGACTATAGCACACGAAAATTGGCAAAATGGGTGGTTTACCTGCCCTGGGCACATTTGAACTTCAAAATGTGATGTTTTCACCATGAGGGCTAACTGGCTCCATAGCTAAGGTCTTAACGGACGTCCACGAAAACTTTTGGCAAAAATGAAGTCGGAATTCTACAACACCAAAAAGTTCATGGACTATAGCACACGAAAATCGGGAAAATTGGCGGTTTACTTGATCCGGGAGTCGTTTCACCTAGAAATGGGGATGTATTGGCTGTGAGGGTTAATTTACTCCATATATAATGTCTTAACGGATGTTAACGAAAAATTTTGGCAAAAATTATGTCGGTATTCCAGATCACCAAAATGTCTATGGACTATAGCACACGAAAATCAGTAAAATGGGCGGTTTTCGTGCCCTTGGGCACATTTGACCGTCAAAATGGGACGTTTTGGCTGTGATGGCCAACTGCCTCCATAGCTAAGGTCTTAACGTACGTCCACGAAAAATTTTGGCAAAAATTAAGTCGGAATCCTAATCACCATAAAGTTCATGGACTTTAGCATACGAAAATAGGCAAAATCGGGGGTTTACCAGCTCTGGGGCACATTTGACCTTCAAAATGAGACGTTTTGGCCATGAAGGATAACTGACTCCATAGCTAAGGTCTGAACGTACGTCCACGAAAAATTTTGGCAAAAATTAAGTCGGAATCCTAATCACCATAAAGTTCATGGACTTTAGCATACGAAAATAGGCAAAATCGGGGGTTTACCAGCTCTGGGGCACATTTGATCTTTAAAATGGGACGTTTTTTCCGTGAGGGCTAACTACCTCCATGGCTAAGGTCTTAATGGACGTCCACAAAAAAATTGGGCAAAAATTATGTCGGAACTACAGATCACCAAAAAGTCCACGGACTATAGCACACGAAAATCGACAAAATTGGGGGTTTTCCTGCTTGGGGAACATTTGGCCTTTAAAATAGGAACTTTTGGCCGTAATGGCTAACTGGCTCCATAGCTAAGGTCTTAACGGACGTCCACGAAAACTTTTAGGTCAATAATGAAGTCGGAATTCTACAACACCAAAAAGTACCATGGACTATAGCACAAGAAAATCGGGAAAATGGGTGGTTTACTTGATCCCGGGGTGTTTCACCTTGAAATGGGCATGTATTGGCTGTGAGGGTTAATTTACTCCATATATAATGTCTTAACGGACGTCCACGAAAACTTTTAGGTCAATAATGAAGTCGGAATTCTACAACACCAAAAAGTCCATGGACTATAGCACACGAAAATAGGAAAAATTGGCGATTTTCGTGCCCTGGGGCATATTTGACCTTCAAAATGGGACGCTTTGGCTGTGAGGGCTAACTGCCTCCATAGCTAAGGTCTTAACG
>NW_006239866.1:32817-33232 GCF_000226075.1 Solanum tuberosum
GGTTTTCCTGCTCTGGGCACATTTGACCTTTAAAATGGGACGTTTTTGTCGTGAGTGATAAATGACTCCATAGCTAAGGTCTTAACGGACGTCCACAAAAATTTTTGGCAAAAATTATGTCGGAATTCCAAATCACCAAAAAGTCCTTGGACTATAGCACACAAAAATCGGTAAAATAGAGGGTTTTCATGCTCTGGGGCACACTTGACCTTTAAAATAGGATGTTTTTTTCGTGAGGGCTAACTACCTCCATGGCTAAGGTCTTAATGGACATCCACAAAAAATTTGGGCAAAACTTATTTCGGAATTTCAAATCACCAAAAAGTCCACGGACTATAGCACACGAAAATAAAAAAAATGGGGGGTTTACCTGCTCTAGGGCACATTTGAACTTCAAAATGGGATATTTTGGCTG
>NW_006239866.1:33320-35651 GCF_000226075.1 Solanum tuberosum
CAAAAAGTCTGTGGACTATAGCATACGAAAATCGGCAAAATAGGTGCTTTATCTGATCCGAGGGTCATTTGACCTTGAAAAGGGGATATTTTCGCCGTGAGGGTTAACTTACTCCATATCTAAGATCTTAACTGATATCCACGAAAATTTTTTGCAAAAATTATGTCAGAATCCAGATCACCAAAAAGTCCATGGATTATAGCACACGAAAATCGGCAAAATTGGGGGTTTTCCTGCTCTGGGCATATTTTACCTTTGAAATGGGACGTTTTTGCCATGAAGGATAACTGACTCCATAGCTAAGGTCTTAATGGACGTCCACAAAAAGTTTTTGGTAAATATGAGGTCGGAATTGCAGATCACCAAAAAGTCTATGAACTATAACACACGAAAATTGTCAAAATGGTGGTTTACCTGATCCGGGGGTCGTTTGACCTTGAAAAGTGGATGGTTTGGCCGTGAGGGTTAACTTACTCCATATCTAATGTCTTAACGGATATTGACGAAAATTTTTTGCAAAAATTATGTCGTAATGCAGATCATCAAAAAGTCCATGGACTATATAGCACACGAAAATTGGCAAAATGGGGGGAGGGTTTACCTGCTCTGGTGCACATTAGACATTCAAAATGGGACGTTTTGGCCGTGAGGGCTAACTGGCTCTATAGCTAAGGTCTTAACGGAGTCCACGAAAATTTTGGCAAAGATTATGGCGGAATTCCAGATCTTCAAAAAGTCAATGGACTATAGCACTCGAAAATCGGCAAAATTGAGGTTTTTCTGCTCTGGTGCACATTTGACCTTTATATGGGACGTTTTGGCCGTGAGGGCTAACTGGCTCTATAGCTAAGGTCTTAACGGAGTCCACGAAAATTTTGGCAAAGATTATGGCGGAATTCCAGATCTTCAAAAAGTCAATGGACTATAGCACTCGAAAATCGGCAAAATGGGGGGTTTACCTGCGCTGGAGCACATTTGAACTTCAAAATGGGACGTTTTATCCGTGAGGGCTAACTGGCTCCATAGCTAAGGTCTTAATGGACGTCCACCAAAACTTTTTACAAAAATGAATTCGAAATTCTACAACACCAAAAAGTCCTTGAACTACAGCACACGAAAATCATCAAAATGGGGGGTTTACCTGATCCGGGGGTCATTTGACCTTGAAAAGGGATTGTTTTGGCTGTGAGGGTTAACTTACTACATATCTAAGGTCTTAACGGATATCTACAAAAAAAATTTGAAAAATTATGTCGGAATCCAGATCACCAAAAAGTCCATGGACTATAGTACACGAAAATCGGTGAAATTGAGGGTTTTCCTGCTCTGCGGCACATTTGACCTTTAAAATGGGACGTTTTGGCCATGAAGGCGAACTGTCTCCATAGCATAGGTTTTAACAGACGTCCACGAAAAAGTTTTGGCAAAATTATGTCACAATTACAGATCACCAAAAAGTCCATGGACTAGAACTCACGAAAATCGGAAAAATTGGGGGGTTTTCCGGCTCTGGGTCACATTTGACCTTGAAAATGGGAAGTTTTGGCTGCGTGGGCTAATTGGATCCATATCTAAGGTCTTAACGGGGGATGTTTTGTCCGTGAGGGCTAACTGGCTCCATATCTAAAGTCTTAATGGACGTCCAAGAAAAATTTTGGCAAAATTTATGTCAAAATTCCAGATCACGAAAAAGTTCATGGACTATAGCACACGAAAATCGGAAAAATGGGGGGTTTACCTGTTCTTGGGTACATTTGACCTTCAAAATGGGATGTTTTATCCGTGAGGGCTAACTGGCTCCCTAGCTAAGGTTTTAACGGATATCAACCAATACTTTTGGCATAAATGAAGTCGGAATTTTACAACTCCAAAAAGTCCTTGGTCTATAGCACACGAAAATCGGCAAAATGGGTGGTTTACCTGAACCGAGGGTCATTTGACCTTTAAATGGGGTTGTTTTGGTTGTGCGGGTTAACTTATTCCAAATCTAAAGTCTTAACGGATATCCACAAAAAAAATTTGCAAAAATTATGTCGTAATCAAGATCACCAAAAAGTCCATGGACTATAGCACACGAAAATCGGCAAAATGGGGGGTTTACCTGCTGTGGGGCACATTTGACCTTCAAAATGGGATGTTTTACCCGTGAGGGCTAACTGGATCCCTATCTAAGGTTTTAACGGACGTCAACCAAAACTTTTGGCAAAAAAGAAATCGAAATTCTACAACACTAAAAAGTCCTTGGACTATAGCACACGAAAATCGACAAAATGGGTGGTTTACCTAATTTGAGAGTCATTTGACCTTGAAAAGGGGTTGTTTTGGCTGGGT
>NW_006239866.1:35791-36246 GCF_000226075.1 Solanum tuberosum
ATACGAAATTTTTTTGCAATAATTATGTCGAAATCCAGATCACCAAAAAGTTCATAGACTATAGCACACGAAAATTGGCAAAATTGGGGGTTTTCCTGCTATGGGGCACATTTGACCTTTAAAATGGGACGTTTTTGCCATGAGGGCTAACTGGCTCCATAGATAAGATCTTAACGGACGTTCACAAAAAATATTGGCAAAAATTATGTCGAAATCCAGATCACCAAAAAGTCCATGGACTATAGCACACGAAAATCGGCAAAATGGGGTTTTACCTTCTCTGGGGCACATTTGACCTTCAAATTGGGACGTTTTGGCCATGAGGGATAACTGGCTCCATAGTTAAGACCTTAACGGACGATCGCGAAAAATTTTGGCAAATATTATGTCGGAATCCAGATTCACCAAAAAGTCCATGGACTATAGCACACGAAAATCAGCAAAATAGGGGGTTA
>NW_006239866.1:36462-37496 GCF_000226075.1 Solanum tuberosum
AATGGGGAGTTTCCTGATCCGGGGCACATTTGACCTTCAAAATGATACGTTTTGGCCGTGAGGGCTAACTGGCTCCATAGCTAAGGTGTTAACGGACGTTCCACAAAAAATTGTGAAAAAATTATGTCGGAATTCCAGATCACCAAAGAGTCCATGAGCATACGAAAATCGGCAAAATTGGGGGTTTTCCTGCTCTGGGGCACATTTAACCTTTAAAATGGGACCTTTTTGTCGTGAGGGCTAACTGGCTCCATAGATAAGATCTTAACGGATGTCCCCGAAAAATTTTGGCAAAACTTATGTCGGAATTCCAGATCACCAAAAATTCCAAGGACTATAGCTCACAAAAATCGGTAAAATGGGCGGTTTTCCTCCTCAGGGGCACATTTGACCTTTAAAATGGGACGTTTTGGCCTTGAGGGCTACGTGTCTCCATAGCTAAGGTCTTAATGGACGTCCATGAAATATTTTGGCATATATTATTTCGGAAATCTAGATCACCAAAAAGTCCATTAACTATAGGACACGAAAATCGGCAAAATGTGGTGTTTACCTGCTCTGGGGCACATTTGAACTTCAAAAGGGGACGTTTTCGCCGTGAGGGCTAACTGGCTCTATATTAAGGTCTTAACGGACGTCCACAAAAACTTTTGGCAAAAATAAAGTCGAAATTCTACAACACCAAAAAGTCCTTGTACTATAGCACACGAAAATAGGTAAAATGGGTGGTTTACCTAATCCGGGGGTCATTTGACCTTGGAAAGGGGTTGTTTTGGCTGTGAGGGTTAACTTACTCCAAATCTAAGATCTTAACGGATATCCAGGAATTTTTTTTTGCTGTAATTATGTCGGAATCCAGATCACCAAAAAGTCCATGGACTATAGCACATGAAAATCAGCAAAATTGGGGGTTTTCATGCTATGGGGCACATTTGACCTTTAAAATGGGACGTTGTTGCCGTGAGAGCTAACTGGCTCCATAGATAAGATCTTAACTGACGTCCACGAAAAATTTTGGCAAAAAATATGTCAGA
>NW_006239866.1:37522-38059 GCF_000226075.1 Solanum tuberosum
GTTAAGGTCTTAACGGACGTCCACGAAAATTTTTGGCACAAATTATGTCGGAATTCCAAATTGCCAAAAAGTCAATGGACTATAGCACACGAAAATCGGTAAAATAGGGGGGGGGGGGGGTTTACCTGCTCTTGGGCACATTTGACATTCAAATTGGGACGTTTTTGCCATGAGCGATAACTGGCTCCATAGCTAAGGTCTTAACGGAAGACCACGAATAATTTTGGCAAATATTATGTCGGAATTCCAGATCACGAAAAAGTCCATGGATTATAGCAAACGAAAATCAGCAAAATTTGTGGATTTAATGCCTTGGATGCACATTTGACCTTCAAAATGGGATGTTTTGGCCGTGAGGGCTAACTGGCTCCATAGCTAAGGTCTTAACGAACTTCCACAAAAAAATTTGGCAAAAATTATGTCTGAATTCTAGATCACCAAAAATTTCATGGACTATAGCACTCGAAAATCGGCAAAATGGGGGGTTTACCTCATCCGAGGCACATTTGATCTTCAAAATTGGATGTATTGGCCGTG
>NW_006239866.1:38078-40779 GCF_000226075.1 Solanum tuberosum
TTTTTGCCGTGAGGGCTAACTAGCTCCATAGATAAGATCTTAACGGACGTCCACGAATAATTTTGGCAAAAATTATGTCGGAATTCAGATCACTTAAAAGTCCATGGAATATAGCACACGAAAATTGACAAAATTGGGGGTTTTCGTGCCCGGGGGCATATTTGACCTTGAAAATGGGATATATTGGCCATGAGGGCTAACTGGCTCCATATCTAAGGTGTTAACAGACGTCCACAAAAAATTGTGGCAAAAATTATGTCGAAATTCCAGATCACCAAAAAGTCCATGGGCATTCGAAAATCGGCAAAATTGGGGGTTTTCTTGCTCTGGGGCACATTTGACCTTCAAAATGAGACGTTTTGGCCATGAGGACTAACTGGCTCCCTAGATAAGGTCTTATCGGACGTCCACGAAAAATTTTGGCAAAATTATGTCGAAATTCCAGATCACCAAAAAGTCCATGGACTATAACACACGAAAATCTGCAAAATGGGGGTTTACCTCCTTTGGGGTACATTTGACGTTCAAAATGGGACTTTTTGGCCGCGAGGGATAACTGGCTACATAGCTAAGGTCTGAACGGAAGTCCACGAAAATTTTTGGCAAAAATTAAGTTGGAATTCCAAATCACCAAAAAGTCCATGGACTATAACACACGAAAATCTGCAAAATGGGGGTTTACCTGCTCTGGGGTACATTTGACCTTCAAAATGGGACTTTTATGCCGTGAAGGATAACTGGCTCCATAGCTAAAACCTGAACGGACATCCACGAAATTTTTTGGTAAATATTATGTCGAAATTCTAGATCACCAAAAATTCGATGGACAATAGCACACGAAAATCGGCAAAATTGTGGGTTTACTTGCTCTTGGGCGCATTTGACCATTAAAATGGGACGTTTTGGCCGTGAGGGCTAACTCCCTCTATAGCTAAGGTCTTAATGGACGTCCACGAAAATTTTGGCAAAATTATTTTAGAATCCAGATCATCAAAAAGTTCATGGACTATAGCACATGAAAATTGGCAAAATGGGGGTTTACCTGCTCTGGGTACATTTAACTTTCAAAATGAGACGTTTTGGCCATGAGGACTAACTGGCTCCCTAGATAAGGTCTTATCGGACGTCCACGAAAAATTTTGGCAAAAATTATGTCGAAATTTCTGGATCAACCAAAAAGTCCATGGACTATAGCATACGAAAATCGGACAAAATTGGGGTTTTCCTGCTGTAGGGCACATTTGACCTTTAAAATGAGAAGTTTTGGCCATGATAAGTAATTGGCTCCATAGCTAAGGTCTTAACTGACGTTCACGAAAACTCTTGGGAAAAACGAGGTCGGAATTCTAGATTACCAAAATGTCAATGGACTATAGCACAGGAAAATCGGCAAAAGGAAGGGTTTATCTGATCAGGGGGTCGTTTGAACTTGAAAATGGGACGTTTTGGCCGTGAGGGTTAACTTGATCCATATCTAAGATCTTAACGGATATGCACGAATTTTTTTTGCATAAATTATGTAGGAATCCAGATCACCAAAAAGTCCATGGATTATAGAAAATGAAAATCAGCAAAATTGGGGGGTTTTCCTGCACTGGGGCACATTTGACCTTTAAAATGGGACGTTTTTACCATGAGGGCTAACTGGTTCCATAGCTGATATTTTAACAGATGTGCACGAAAAATTTTGGCAAAAATTATGTCGGAATTCCAGACCAGCAAAAAGTCCATGGACTATAGCACACGAAAATCGGCAAAATTGGGGGTTTTCGTTCCCGGGGGATGTTTTGGCCATGAGGGTTAACTGACTCCAAAGTTAAGGTCTTAATGGACGTCCAAAAAAAATTTTGGCAAAAATTATGTCGGAATTCCAGACCATCAAAAAGTCCATGTGACGTTCACGAAAACTCTTGGGAAAAACGAGGTCGGAATTCTAGATTACCAAAATGTCAATGGACTATAGCACACGAAAATCGGCAAAATTGGGGGTTTTCGTTCCCGGGGGATGTTTTGGCCATGAGGGTTAACTGACTCCAAAGTTAAGGTCTTAATGGACGTCCACGAAAAATTTGGTAAAAATTATTTCGGAATACCAAATGACCAAAACGTTCATGTACTATATCACACGAAAATCGGCAAAATGGGGGCTTTATTTGCTCTGGGGCACATTTGACCTTCAAAATGGGACGTTTTGGCCGTGAGGGATAACTGGCTCCATATCTAAGGTCTTAACGGACGTCCACAAAATTTTTTGGAAAGAATTATGTCGGAATCTATATCAGCAAAAAGTACATTGACTATAGCACACGAAAATTGGCAAAATAGGGGGTTTACCTGCTCTTAGGCACATTTGAACTTCAAAATGGGACGTTTTGGCCGTGAGGGCTAACTGGCTCCATAGCTAGGGTGTTAATGGACGTCCACGAAAATGTTTGGCAAAATTTATTTCGGAATTCTAGATCACCAAAAAGTCCATAGACTATAGCTCACGAAAATTGGCAAAATAGGGGGTTTACCTGCTCTTAGGCACATTTGAACTTCAAAATGGGACGTTTTGGCCGTGAGGGCTAACTGGCTCCATAGCTAAGGTCTTAAAGGACATCCACGAAAACTATTGGCAAAAATGAGGTCGGAATTCTACAACAGCAAAAAGTCCATGGATTATAGCACACGAAAATCGGCAAAATTAGGGGTTTTCCTG
>NW_006239866.1:41159-43533 GCF_000226075.1 Solanum tuberosum
CGGGGTAGATTTGACCTTCAAAATGGGATATTTTGGCCTTGAGGGATAACTTGCTCCATAACTAATGTCTTAACGGACGTCCACAATAAATTTTGGCAAAAATTATGTCGGAATTCCTGATCACCAAAATGTCCATGGACTATAACACATGAAAATCGACAAAATGGGGGTTTCCTTGCTATGGGCTCGTTTGACCTTCAAAATGAGACGTATTGGCTATGAGGATTAATTGGCTACATAGCTATGGTCTTAACGGACGTCCACGAAATATTTTGGCAAAAATGAGGTCGGAATTCCAGATCACCAAAAGGTCCGTGAACTATAGCATACGAAAATCGGCAAAATGGGCGGTTTACCTGATCCGGGTGTTGTTTGACCTTGAAAATGGGACGTTTTGGCTGTGAGGGTTAACTTGCTCCATATTAAAGGTTTTAACGGATAACCAATAAAAAATTTTGCGAAAATTATGTCGGAATCCATATCACCAAAAAGTCCATGGACTATAGCACACGAAAATCAGAAAAATGTGGGGGTTTTCCAGCTCTGGGGCACATTTAACCTTTAAAATGGGACGTTTTGGCAATGAGGGCTAACTGGCTCCAAAGCTAAGGTCTTAACGGACGTCCACGAAATCTTTTGGCAAAAATCAGTTAGGGAATTCTAAATCACCAAAAAGTCCATGGACTATAGCACACGAAAATCAGCAAAATGGGGAGTTTACCTGATTTGGGGGTCGTTTGACTTTGAAAATGGGATGTTTTGGTCGTGAGGGTTAACTTGCTCCATATCTAAGGTCTAAACAGATATACACGATAAAATTTTGGAAAAATTATGTCGGACTCCAGATCATCAAAAAGTCCATGGATTATATCACACGAAAATCGGCAAAATAGGGGGTTTTCCTGCTCTGGGGCACATTTGACCTTTCAAATGAGACTTTTTTTCCGTGAGGGCTAACAGGCTCCATAGCTAAGATCTGAACGGACGTCCACGAAAAATTTTGGCAAAAATTATGTCGGAATTCCAGATCACCAAAAAGTCCATGGACTATAGCACACGAAAATCGACAAAATTGGGGGTTTTCCTGCTCTGGGGCACATTTGACCTTCAAAATGGGACGTTTTGGTCGTGAGGGCTAACTAGCTGCATAGATAAGATCTTAACGGATATCCACTAAAAAATTTTGCAAAAATTATGTCGGAATTCAGATCACCAAAAAGTCCATGGACTATAGCACACGAAAATCGACAAAATTGAGGGTTTTCCTGCACTGGGGCATATTTGACCTTCAAAATGGGACGTTTTGGCCATGAAGGCTAACTAACTCCATAACTAAGATCTTAACGGATATCCACTAAAAATTTTTGCAAATATTATGTCGGAATTTCAGATTACCGTAAAGTGCATGGGTTATAGCACACGAAAATCGGCAAAATTGAGGGTTTTCCTGCCCTGTGGCACATTTGACATTTAAAATGGGACGTTTTCACCGTGTGGGCTAACTGCCTCCATAGTTAAGGTCTTAACGGATGTCCACGAAAATTTTTGGCAAAAATTATTTCGTAATTCCAAACCCCAAAAAAGCCATGGGCTAAATGCACACGAAAATCGGCAAAATAAGGGGTTCACCTGCTTTGGACACATTTGACCTTCAAAATAGGACGTTTTGGCCGTGAGTTTAACTGGCTCTATAGCTAAGGTCTTAACAGACATCCACAAAATATTTTTGCAAAAATTATGTCAGAATTCCAGATAACCAAAAATTCCATTAACTATAGCACACGATAATCGGCAAAATTGGGGGTTTTATTGCTCTGGGCACATTTAATCTTTAAAATGGGAAGTTTTTGCGTGAGGGCTAACTGGATCCATAGCTAAGGTCTTAACGGACGTCCACGAAAATTTTTGGAAAAAATTATGTCGGAAATCCAAATCACCAAGAAGTCCTAGGACTATAGCATACGAAAATCGGCAAAATGGGGGTTTACCTGCTCTGGGGTACATTTGACTTTCAAAATGGGACTTTTTGGCCGTGAGGGATTACTGGCTCCATAGCTAAGGCCTTAACGAACGTCCACAAAAAATTTTGGCAAAAATTATGTCGGAAATCCAGATTACCAAAAGGTCAATGGACTATAGCACACGAAAATCGGCAAAAGTTGGGGGGTTTTCGTGCCCGGGGGCACATTTTACCTTCAAAATGGGATGTTTTGGCCGTCAGGGCTAACTAGATCAATAGCTAAGGTTCTAACGGAGGTCCACGAAAAATTTTGAAAAAAATTATTTCGAAATTCCAAATCATCAGAAAGTTCATGTACTATAACACACGAAAATTGGCAAAATGGGGGATTTACCTGCTCTGAAGCACATTTGA
>NW_006239866.1:43724-44381 GCF_000226075.1 Solanum tuberosum
AAAATGGGGGGTTTACCTGATCCGGGGGTGCTTTGACCTCGAAAATGGGACGTTTTGACCGGGAGGGTTAACTTTCTCCATATCTAAGGGCTTAACGGATATTCACGAAAAAAAATTGCAAAAATTATGTCGGAATCCAGATCACCAAAAAGTCCATTGACTATAGCACACGAAAATCGGCAAAATTTGGGGTTTTCCTGCTCTGGGGCACATTTGACCTTTAAAATGGGACGTTTTTGCCGTGAGAGATAACTGGCTCCATAGCTCAGGCCTTAATGGACGTCCACAAAAAATTTTGGCAAAAATTATGTCGGAATTTCAGATCACTAAAAAGTCCATGGACTATAGCACTCGAAAATCCGCAAAATGGGGGGTTTACCTGCTCTTTGGCACATTTGACATTCAAAATGGGAAGTTTTGGCCATAATGGCTAACTGGCTCTATAGTTAAGGTCTTAACGGACGTCCACGAAAAATTTGCCCAAAAATTATGTCGGAATTCCTCATCACCAAAAAGTCTATGGACTATAGCACACGAAAATCGGCAAAATAGGGGGTTTACCTGCTCTGGGGAACATTTTGCGTTTATAATAAGACGTTTTGGTCGTGAGGGCTAACTGGCTCCATAGCGAAGGTCTTAACGGCCGTCCACAAAAAC
>NW_006239866.1:44751-46173 GCF_000226075.1 Solanum tuberosum
AAAATGGGATGTTTTGGCCGTGAGAGCTAACTGGCTCCGCTGCTAAGGTCTTAACGGACATCCACGAAGATTTTTGGCCAAAATGAGGTCGGAATTCTAGAACACCAAAAAGTACATGGACTATAGAACACGAAAATCGGCAAAATGGTGGGTTTATTTGATCCGGGGGTCGTTTGACCTTGAAAAGGGAACGTTTTGGCCGTGAGGGTTAACTTACTCCATATCTAAGGTCTTAACGGATATCCTCAAAAAAAATTTGCAAAAATTATGTCGGAATTCAATTCACCAAAAAGTCTATGGACTATAACACATGAAAATCGGCAAAATTGGGGGTTTTCCTGCTCTGGGGCACATTTGACCTTTAAAATGGGACGTTTTTGCCGTGAGGGCTAACTGGCTCCCTTACTAAGATCTTAACGTACGTCTACGAAAAATTTTGGCAAAAATTATGTCGGAATTCCAGATCATCTAAAAGTCCGTGGACTATGGCACACGAAAATTGGCAAAATGGGGGGTTTACCTGCTCTGGGGCACATTTGACCTTCAAAATAGGGCGTTTTGGCCGTGAGGCCTAACTGGCTCCATAGATAAGGTCTTAACGGACGTCCACGCAAATTTTGGCAAAAATTATGTCGAAATTCTTGATCACCAAAAAGTCCATGGACTATAGCACACGAAAATAGGCAAAATGGGGGGTTTACCTGCTCTGGGGCACATTTGACCTTCAAAATGGGACGTTTTGGCCGTGAGGGCTAACTGGCTCCATATCTAAGGTCTTAACGGACGTCCACGTAAATTTTGGCAAAAATTATGTCGAAATTCTTGATCACCAAAAAGTCCATGGACTATAGCACACGAAAATAGGCAAAATGGGGGGTTTACCTTATCCGGGGGTCGTTTTAGTTGAAAATGGGACATTTTGGCCGTTAGGGTCAACTCGCTCCATATCTAAGGTCTTAACGGACGTCCACGTAAATTTTGGCAAAAATTATGTCGAAATTCTTGATCACCAAAAAGTCCATGGACTATAGCACACGAAAATCGACAAAATGGAGAGTTTCCTTTCTATGGGCTCGTTTGACCTTCAAAATGGGAGGTATTGGCCGTGAGGATTAATTGGCTCCATAGCTAAGGTCTTAACGGACGACCACGAAATAATTTGGCAAAAATGAGGTCGAAATTCCAGATCACCAATAAGTACATGGATGATAGCACACGAAAATCGGCAAAATGGGGCTTTACCTGATCCGGGAGTCGTTTGACCTTGAAATTGGGACGTTTTGGCCGTGAGGGTTAACTTGCTCCATATCAAAGGTTTTAACGAATATCCAAGAAAAAATTTTGCGAAAATTATGTCGGAATCCAGATCATCAAAAAGTCCATGGACTATAGCACACGAAAATCAGCAAAATGGGGGTTTAC
>NW_006239866.1:46329-46497 GCF_000226075.1 Solanum tuberosum
TAAGCTCGGAATTCCAGATCACCAAAAAGTCCATGGACTATAGCATACGAAAATTGGCTAAATGGGAGATTTACCTGATCCGGAGGTCGTTTGACCTTGAAAATGGGATGTTTTGGCCGTGAAGGCTAACTAGCTCCATAGCAAAGGTCTTAACGGACGTGCACGAAA
>NW_006239866.1:47474-47651 GCF_000226075.1 Solanum tuberosum
TTCTAATAGGTAATTATAGATATTCATAAGTTCAAATGAGGTATGGACCGTGGAATGAAGTTTTTCTATACCGTAAACTAACATCTAAAGCCAAAATGATGAATGTTCGAAGTTTCTCTTGTTTACAACTACACTAGTCTCTGGTAAAATGGTCATAATGCTTTACTTTAAACATTA
>NW_006239867.1:0-33124 GCF_000226075.1 Solanum tuberosum
AGCCTCTTCAATTATTTCATATTGCCGGATGTTACATAACCCCTTTAGTTTTAATTATCCTCAGCTTGTGAGCTGTGACTATGAATTATGTTCTTCGTCTCCATAATTATCCTTCTTGTGTTGTGTTGCATAAATCAGAATGTTATATGAAATATTCCAAACCATATGTTATGTTCATCATTTGATTTTTGTGATTTAATCTTTGTAACTTTATTTTTTTGGCTATCTATCTTGACTCTCTAATTGAGTTTTGTTGGTAGCTGTTAGGTTTCAGATCAATAATATTGAACATGACTGATACTCCACATTACTCGAAATTGTTCAATTTTGCCTTTCGTTACATTTTTTTTTTGTCTAACTCTATTTGTGTGATCAGGTAAAAATTTCATTTTTTCCTTGATCGTTTAATTATATGTAAAACTTTATTAAAATCATAACAGAGTAGTATATATGAACCCATAATTTTAAATTCATAAAAATTAAATCATAATTCACCTTTATTTTCTCCCATATATGTGAGCTTCTTAATTAATGCACTAATGTATTGACGGAACAAGGCAAAATTTTACATATGTGTATTATACATCTTTAATTAAATGCATATGTTAGACTTGGACCAAGAATGAGGCAAAATTAAACTCTTTGTTATCTAGCTTAAAATGAAATGGACCTTTTATTATATTATATGATACTTATAATTAGCAAAGTCTAATGAATTTTTTATTACAAAAATAATCATTTTAACATTTTTCTACTCTTTGTTTTCTAGCGCAAAAGGGACGAAAAAATCATTTATGATGAGTTACTGGATGGTCAAATAAATTTCAACTTCAAATTATAGAAAATGTGAATAAGTTATCCTCCAAATTTGCTCAAGCATTTGATAAATTATTCAACCTGAGCAAGCTCAATTATTTAAAACTTCTGGTTCCTTAGTTAAAGTTCAATGATTTTTGTTACTACAATTTACAAAACCCAGTTAAGTAAATTTCAATGATATATGTATTAAATAGAATGATTTTTATGCGGTAAGAAATAATCTAGTAAGAATAAAATAAAAATTATGTAATCACGTGTGAAATCAATCCATTAAACTCGGATTGGATGGTTATTACAAATTATTTTATAATGTACCATATTGCGTTGCCTTAATAAACATTATGAAAATTGAACAATTGATAGTTGAAGTGTGTTTTAATAAATAATTGATCGATGATAATAGTGTCACGACCCAAATTCACAAGTCGTGATGGCACCTATCTTCCCAACCAATAGGTAAGTCAACCCAACATATTTTATCAATTTTAACTAACTAATTAGGTAAAAAGGTAAACAACGAGTAAAAATCTCCAACACTAAGTTCTTTATAAATATGGAATGCGGAAAGATTAAATACCACCCAAGAATTGGTGTCATAAGTACAAGAGCTTCTAAAATACGATGCAAGTCTGAAACTAAAATGACAAATCCAAACGTAAGAGATATTCTGTCTGAATACTAAATTAACAGAATAAATAAAAGATAGGGGGAGGTGTGGGCCACAGAACAATCAAGCAGCTCACCACAACTCCAAGCTCGGACTCAAAATGCTCCACAAGATGTGCTCGTACTCGGAATTGAATTTGCACCACAAAAGAGTGCAACAAGTGTAGTATGAGTACGAAACCACGTGTACCCAGTATATCTCATAGACCGACAATGAAGAAGTAGTGACCAGAGTTTATATAAGAAAATCATTCCTTTACTTACACAAAACTATATTATACTTACAAGTCAAATTTCATCAAATGTCAACTTCACGTAATGTACAACCACCAATAAAGCAAATAATTAACACGAATAAATGATATAATGAGATGCAATGCAATGTGACACCATGAAATGATATGCCTTATATGCCAAGTACTCTCTCAACCGTATATACATGATACTCCACGGAAATACATCGAGAGTTCATGACCCATGGGGGACTCGCGAGGTCCATATACCGACACAGACGATCTCCACGTGTCTGTGCGGACGATCTCAATGCACTATCATAAAATCAAACAATTTCCGCACGGACAATCTCCACGTGCCCAAATTATAATCTTAACATCTCACCATCCCCAGCATGGACTATCTTCACGTGCCCAATGTATACTGAATTTCATGTCAATGCATGTGCACAATGTGATTTTATATAAAGGGGGTGATGGTGCATCTCAATCAATCAAATATCAGCATAATACATAACCACCTCCACTATCACAATTATACGGGTTCAAATAAGAACACAATCACACATAATAAACCAGTCAATAATATATCAGCTAATGCTCATATGCTTTGGCATTCTTTAATTACAATCCGCATACTATAGTAATAAAGTTTACCTTTATAGCCACCGGTACTCGTACCAATGCCCGTCACACCATTGGTACGAGACCCCCATCTTTCACCCTTACCCGTTGTCTATTTCATTTTTAATCTTTAATTAGGAAAATGTCCTCCAACGAAGTCTTAAAGTCTTAACATACCTTGAATGCCGAACACGTGTCACGAATCCTCAAGATTTCGCCTTTCCTTTTCGTAAAGCTTTAGAACGTTCCCAATCTACCAATTATGCAGTATTTATAAGTAAACAAATCCGTAGAAACCCATATGCTATATGTCTATCCTAACTCAAAACTCACCAAAATTTATAGCCAAGTTTCATGAATCTTATATCAACTATATATGTCAAGTCTCATATTCCTAAATTTTAAGCCTAGGTTAAGCGTTAAACTACCAAAATATTATAAATCTAATGGTGTTCATATACTAAAATACACCTAGTAATTAATTATATATCAAAACCAATACGATTTGGCAGAACCTTATATTCATTAAGACGAATGCAATTTGGCAGACCTTGTATTCATTCGCTGGAAAACTTAACATTCCACAATCATCCAAATTCCTCACCCTACAATTCTCTAATCACTACATCACTGTAACATCACTAGCCTTCCATTAATCTAGCCAATCCCTATTCCTCATTAGACACCAAAATCTTGTTTTTTTTAAAATATTATTTTTCCCAAGTCCAATACGCTGCAACATTAATGCAACTCAATTCTCTTCTTTCTACTCCACAACCCACCATAATAATAATAATAATAATAATATAATATCTACCCAAAGTTTATCCATAGTCCAATGATTACCAGAAATAGCCATA
The DNA here is from genome assembly GCF_000226075.1 of Solanum tuberosum. Classification (NCBI taxonomy): domain Eukaryota; kingdom Viridiplantae; phylum Streptophyta; class Magnoliopsida; order Solanales; family Solanaceae; genus Solanum; species Solanum tuberosum. The sequence goes on from NW_006239867.1 coordinate 3,203, forward strand.
ACCATCCTTTCCCATGTCCAAAACGTTACAGGTAGTTTCCCTTTATTTATTTATTTTTCCAATTCAATTTCCTTTTATCTTTCTTTCACAACCCCAATATAATAATATTAAAATGATTCCATATCCAAATCATACAGTACAAAAATTTGGGCGTGGAAAATTACCTTATGCACTCCGTGTTCTTGCTCTTAAAGTTCTCGTCACTTTCCCTCTTTTGCTTTGAGACGGAAGTTATGACCCAAATTTATCAGACCTACTAACTTCAATTTAATTTATATGGGTCAAGTGTAAAAGGTATTAAATGAATTATGGACTTGGCCCACTAACTATTAACTATACTAATTACTCCCTCCGTTTTCAAAAAGATTGGTCTGGTTTGACTTGACACAAAGTTTTAAGAAATTAAAGAAGACTTTTGAATCTTGTGGTCCTAAATTAAAGTTATGTCAAATGTACAAAATTGCCCTTAATCTTGTGGTCTTAAACATGCCACGTGGAAAGCAAAAAGTAAAATGTTACCAAAAAGGAAAGAGATCATTTTTTTGAAACTGACTAAAAAGGAAAGGAGGTCATTCTTTGTGAAACGGAGGGAGTATCTAATAAGAATTCATCAACTAGATACTCGTAGTTATCGAATATTTTAAAGTTTTCCATTTAAATTTTACGGGAAGAGTCAAAATAGTCCTAGTTCTCAAAATAACCTAGCGGGTCGTTACATCATCTACCACTTAAACAAACGTTCGTCCTCGAATGGTAAAACAAAAGAACGCACCTGAACGCTCAAAAAGCTGAGGATATACACTCCTCATGTCTGACTCGATCTCCCATGTAGCCTCCTCAACTGGATGATACTTCCATTGAACCTTTACTGAAGCAATCTCTTTCGACCTCAACTTTCGAATTTGCCTATCCAAAATGGTTACCGGCTCCTCCTCAAAAGTCAAATTTTGATCAAGTAACACCGAATCCCATTGAATCACATGAGCACCACCCTGATGATACTTTTTCAACATTGAAATATGAAATACGGAGTGAACACCCGACAAACTAGGTGGCAAAGCCAACTCATACGCCACCTCACCGATATACCTTGGGCTCAACTTGTCCTCCTTCCCAAATCTCATCACACCCTTCATGGGTAAAACCTTCAATAAGACCCACTCTCCAACCACGAACCTTCTGATCTTCATAACTCTTTTACCTACTCTGAGCCATGAGAAGTCTATCTTGGATCAACTTGACCTTGTCAAAGGACTCCCTCAACAAATCTGTACCCCACGGTCTAACCTCAAATGCATCAAATCAACCAATTGGAGATCGACATCTACTACCATACAAAGCCTCAAATAGTGCCATCTCAATGCTCGAATGGTAACTATTATTGTAAGCAAATTTCGCTAATGGCAAGAACTGATCCCAGTGACCACCAAAGTCGATCACACACGCCCGCAACATGTCCTCAAGAACCTGAATAGTCTGTTCAGGCTGACCGTCTGTCTGAGGGTGAAATGTTGTACTAATATCCACCCGAGTGCCCAACTCTTTCTGCATAGACCGCCAGAAATGCGATATAAATTGTGTGCCACGGTTTGAAATAATAGAAATAAGAACCCTATGCAAATGAACTATCTCACGAATATAGATCTTGGCTAGCTTCTCTGAATTATAGGTAGTCTGAACTGGTACGAAGTGTGCAGATTAGTCAGTCGATCCACGATGACCCCATATAGCATCAAACTTACCCAAGGTATGAGGAAAACCTACCACAAAGTTCATAGCAATGCGCTCCCACTTCCACTCAGGTATGGGTATGTTTTGGGTTACACCTCCAGGCTTTTGGTGTTCATACTTCACTTGCTGACAATTTAAACACCGAGATACAAAATCTACTATATATCTTTTCATACAACAACACCAATAATGCTGCTTCAAGTGTAAGATCTCGCAAATTGAAATAGCTAGGACGAAGCTAAGAACTGGAAATAGTCATTTTTGGAAAGAATGAAAAATCTGGAAAATTGTTTAAGTTAGGAAAAATTGAGTTTTGGTCAACTTCAAATGGTCATAACTCCTAGCTCAGGATGATTTGGTGTAGTTCCAAATATGAATAATCTTTCCAACGCCTCTGAATTTGCGCGATTCCGAGTTCGTATGAGTAAGTTATCCCCTTTGGAAGTTGGGCTTAGGAGATTAATTGGGGTAAAACCAGATTTTGGTCAGTTTAGAAAAGTTAGAGTTCACGCTAGGGCTTGGAGAAAAAAGGAGAAAGGAAAAGAGGAAGCAAGATTCGTCGACTTTGTCAAGGATAGCTTGTGGATTTCGTCGGGGGTGATCCCTAAAAGGTATGTGAGATCACATAGCATTGGATTAGTTCACCCACGCGCCAATCATGATTCAATTCAGCGAAATATGCGTGATTTGAAAGTAAATCCTTTGCGTTCTTGATGAAATTCGTTTGAATTCATGTGGGTTGTTTTGTTGAAGTTTCTTACGATTTGATTCATGTTTCCTGGTATAATTTCGGTTTGAATCTATCATATATTGAGGGTATAAATGATCCTAAGTGTTTGGAAAAGAACCATTGAAGTTTAGAGGGTTTAGAGATGAAAAATGGAGAAGCAAAGGCGTCAAACACCTGGGGATAGGGGTAAGGCGTCGCGCCAGCCAGCGCTCCCCAAAAGAGTCTCTGAATCTTCACCCTTGGGGCGCCGCGCCAACCAGCGCGCCCCAGACCAGACTCTCAATGCTTAGCAACAATAATAACTATGACTATTTATATAAGTGTCACTAAGGCTTTTAGCGATTCTGGATGCAATTAGATTAACTCAATTGCTGCAAAATATTTTTGTTAAAAGAAAATCTACTTTCACTAAATATCTCTTTTGTTATAGTAGTAGAAAAAATAAATTGGATAACTCATTTCATTACATCTCACCAATTAAACAACCCCCAATAGTAGTGTAATTCATTTAGGTTTTCTCCTAGGGGCGGATCCAACATTGCAATACCATCTATGGGTAAAAGTTCACTAAATTTATGAGTAATACATACAAAAAAAAATAAAAAATAAAAAAAAATAAAAATAATATATATATATATATATATTCTATTGCTTCAACGTGTCAAGAATCAGCAATAGTTGGTTTCTTGTATTAGATAAATTGCCCCCGGGGTTAACTCAATTTGAGGAACAAGTTCTAGCCCTGCCCAAGCGAACCAGTGGCAGAACCACATGTATCCTAGGGTCGTATATATATATATATATATATATTGAATCCCTTCTTTTTTCGTACCAGTGGCAGAACCACATGTATCCCAGGGTCGTATGTACTACTTTTATATATATATATTGAATCCCTTTGATTTTTTCGTATATTTCCATTGAAGCAAACTAAGTCTATTGTTTAAGTGAAAAAGGTTAGAGGGTCAGACCCATTCAAGTGTAGAAGGATATTGGCTGCGTAGATGGATCCAAATGGATTTTTAAGTCATCAAAAAGAAAAAATTAATGGTCAAGAATCTGCAATAGCTGGTTGACTTGTAAAATTATACTTTTTGGAATGTGTTTATGTGCACTTATTGGAGTTTTGAGGTCTAAAACTCGGTTTAATGTTTTCTTTTTTCTTCTCATGATGGTGGTGTGCGTGCAATTTGGGAGCACCTCGACTATTCCACTACCATGTGCTACTTCCATCGTCAGAAGTATCGAGTAACTCTACTCTCTAAGACTTAGGTAGATGGGATGAAATCACCTAGTTTTTTTTTTTCTTTGGTCTCTGCTGGACTTAGGTAGATGGGATGAAATCACCTAGTTTTTTTTTTTCTTTGGTCTCTGCTGGACTTAGGTAGATGGGATGAAATCACCTAGTTTTTTTTTTTCTTTGGTCTCTGCTGGACTTAGGTAGATGGGATGAAATCACCTAGTTTTTTTTTTTCTTTGGTCTCTGCTGGACTTAGGTAGATGGGATGAAATCACCTAGTTTTTTTTTTTCTTTGGTCTCTGCTGGACTTAGGTAGATGGGATGAAATCACCTAGTTTTTTTTTTTCTTTGGTCTCTGCTGGACTTAGGTAGATGGGATGAAATCACCTAGTTTTTTTTTTTCTTTGGTCTCTGCTGGACTTAGGTAGATGGGATGAAATCACCTAGTTTTTTTTTTTCTTTGGTCTCTGCTGGACTTAGGTAGATGGGATGAAATCACCTAGTTTTTTTTTTTCTTTGGTCTCTGCTGGACTTAGGTAGATGGGATGAAATCACCTAGTTTTTTTTTTTCTTTGGTCTCTGCTGGACTTAGGTAGATGGGATGAAATCACATCTTCATCAGAATGTGGAACAATTAAACAGAGCCAATATATTATATCGGAAGCAACCTGTTTCGTGTTTTCTCTATCCTCAAACCAGACAACCAAAAAATGGGGTCTTTCTTGACAAGTCTAGCTTTCATCTGTCAAAGCAGCCTTGTGCCAACATCTCTGTAAGAGTTATCCTTCAGCAGTATTCATGGTGGCCTTTAAGTTGTTATAGGATGGTTTAAACTCTTGATAAATCTGCTATTGTGTTTATTGATGATTAAATGTTCAATCAAATATTTTTAGGGTTTATTAATTAAGGACATGCTTTAATTAGATAAAATACCTGTTGAGCTTGTCTCATTGACCTGGCTTTTTAGCATTGACATTATTGGTTGGAATTTGAAATGGTTTACAGTGAAGAAGTCGAATTGTGCAAGGACCATGTATATAGTTTCTTAATAGTAAATTCCTATCTCCGAAAATGTTCCCAATTCCTCTTGTCACAATGATGACAGCAAACAGGGAACACACTCAGTTGATGCAGCACTGTCTAGCTCAATCAAGGGTTGATCTGTAGATGTCCATGTGAAGAATGAGCGAAAGTATTATCTTAGCTCTGGTTAAACTCTTTTGGTGCTCCTATAAGGATGTTCCATGCCAAGATGTTTTCTCCCATATATATTACTCCCTCAGTTTCACAAAGAATGACCTGGTTTGACTTGGCACGGAGTTTAAGTAAATAAATAAGACTTTTGAATCTTGTGATCCTAAATTAAAGTTATGTCAAATGTACAAAATTGTCCTTAATCTTGTGGTCTTAAATATGCCACGTGGAAAGTAAAAAGTAAAATGTTACCAAAAAAGGAAAGAGGTCATTCTTTTTTAAACTGACTAAAAAGGAAAGGAAGTCATTCTTTGTGAAACGGAGGGAATAATATATATATAACATATGGAATGATTGCTTTCCAACTTCATCATTTCTTTTTTCTTGTTTGTACGGCAAACAAACGAACTTCAAAACCCATCTACTTGGTCCTACAAGTACAAAACAATACATTATGATTGAAGATTTAAATCATATATACTTATAGTACATTAAATACGTTAACAGACATCAATAAGGAAATTATATTTTCTAGATGAGACATGACTTTATCTGAATGTCTTTCTTTTGAATTATGTCGCAATGATGTACAACTTCTGGTGAATATTTATAAACATTTATACAACTTTAAATTTCCATATACTAAAAGTACTTCCTCTGTTCAACAATAGTTATTCACTATTGACTGGGCACACTGCTTAAGAAACTATAATCAGAAGGGTAATTTACCATATCATCCTTTATATATAATAAATACAATGTCTTGAAATATGTGTAAAATTATCCATGAATTTCATAAAGTATCGCCAAAAACTTGTTGCTTCCCAGTATACACGCAATTGTACGTGGTCGCGCAAGTAATATAGATTCTTGAAGAAACGAGTTATCGTTCCCAAGGGACTTGTAATTAATTTATATTTACCACTTAACTCTACAAATAAAAGTCAAAGTAATCTTTTCCAAAGAATTGATGATTAATTGTTAACTACTACTATTTATGGATTGAATGAGAGTAACTAATGGCGAACTGTTCTTGATATAATATTTCAAGCAAGTTTTAAAGTAATTCTAGGACCGTAGCATATATGGAATATCATGTATCATATTATTGGCATAGAATTAATTTCAGTTGTCAAGTTACTGGTTTACAGGGTTAATTGTATGAGTCGGGTTACACACCTCTCGTCGCCTACTCCAATTAGCTATCTAACTATATCGTTGAGCGGGGATAAATAGACTAACTGGCGAGCATTTATATTTCATCTTGTTTTGTAACCAAGCAAGTTGTTCGTCTGGGCGTCACTCCTGAACACAAATCACTTCAATCTAATGGGTCGATCGAGCTCTTTATATTCTCTGGTCTATCTAATCTCTCCTCTCTCGATTTTAAGATTAGACAATAGATTTATCTCTAGATGGCCAGTCAAGAAATACTAAAACAAGAATATAGAAGTAACTTATAATGACAACTAATAATTAATTCATAGACCTTAAATATTCAACATTTAATTCGTAGCTACAGCCCCAGAACTAGGGCGTTTAGTTTCTCATGCTATTAGAAAACAAGAAAATACAATAGTTCATGTGAGTTCCAGAAAATAGAAGAGTTAAAGTATTCAAGACCTGCTCCAAACTTGAATTCTTGCCGTTGCACACTAGATCAGAAGTCCCTCTAGCTAATGAACCCTAGGGGTCTATTTATAATAATTAGAAAAACTGAGACCCAATCCTAAACCAACAAGGAGTCCTATTTAAGTGAATGTTCGCTCGAAAAGTCGGCATCATGGTGGGGCGTCGCGCCTCTTATCGTGCCTGCGACCTGCCTCTGAACTTTGCCCATTGGCGCGTCACGCCTCTCAGAGCGCCTGAGAGGCATCTCTGAACTTTGGCCCTTGGCGCGTCGCGCCTCTCAAAGCGCCTGAGAGGCCTGGGGTCTTCATCCTTGGACGCTTTCCATGCTCTTTTACATCTCTTTTCTTCCAGTTGACTCCAATTCCCTTGAGAGTTCCTGAAACAACTAATCATGTGTGTAAGTGTACAATCATTACAAGCTATACCAAAAATTAAGCTAACGACTAGAGATCATCTTCCAATCTTATTGACTTATGGGCAATTATTGGCAACTTAAGCATATAAATATGCCTAAGATCATTGGACATCGATTTTTAGTATGGTGCACAAGTATTGTTGGATGGAGGGAGTAGAAAGTTAGAAAAAAAACTTAAAAGAATTTCTCCTACTAGCAATATGAAAAGGAAAACCGAAAAATTAGGAAACAAATTTGTTATACATACCAATGTCCTGTCTTAAGCCTGCACCATGTACGTGGCCGACACTCGATGTCATTACTAGCCCGAGCATAATCATAACATGACATTGAACATGAGCATACATCTAAACATGAGCGGGAGAATGCATTTGAAAAGACATGTTTAATTTCATAAAAATAGATTTTATAATGCAAGTCATAGAAACTTAAAAAAATATTGTCAAATAAAGGACACGAAGATCCAAATGTAACATAACTATTTATTTATCTATCTATATACCTACCAGAATAAGGCCTCTGGTATACCTTACACATGTAAACATAAATCACTGGAAAGATGTAGGTTATTCCCTAAGAAAACAAAGAGAGGTTCACCAATAGCAGAAGCTATAAAACCTAGCAAGTGACTTGATCACGTGTCAGTGTACCTAAGTCTGCATCAGTAAAAAATGCAGCATATCCTACAGAAGGAATGTAAGTACATATGAAATTGTACTATATGTAAAATTGTGGAATGAAACATAACATGCATATCAAGATCAGTATAAGCAGCTAGCATAATCATAATCGTAACATGTGAAGGTTAAGAGATGAGGTTGTTCAGACGGCCTTAGGGATACCTTTTTAAACATATTTTAGTTCATTATGGGAGGTTATTAGAGTAACCGATATAAACTATCATGTGAGCGCATGGAGTCTGATCTCAACCTGATCAACTTAGACATATCATACCTTATCGAGTATGAGACAGACGCGTACATATCATATTGATTCATAACTAGTCCTTACCATGAGCATAAAAGGAGTCACCTGAACCAACGGTACGATCCTTAACCTATGTCGACAAACGTAGTTTCAGAGTTCGTTATTTAATTACACTTATGCCTTTTCGATTGACTACTTAGCTCTCTTAAGCTCATGTGATCATGGATTAGACCGAAGACTTATATTCATAACATTTAAGAATCATAGCTCATAAATTTCATTCATATCATCACGTCATGAGGTTACAGTTTTCATGTATAAAATTTTGCATTCATGAGAGAACACATATCATGAAATCATAATAATAAGAGAAAAAAACATAAATTTTACCTTGAACTTGTATCGAAAAGTCACTTACATGCTTAAACTATCATGATGACCTATTACAAACCTTTACTATTCAAAAGTAAATTTATTTGCCCCTTAAAACTGACATGGCAAAGAAATAAAATGAAAATAAAACTAAACGTGTCAGTTAGAAATAAAAATAAAAATAATAATTAGAATCTTTCACATCTCTTCTTTGTAACATCTCGCAATTTGAAATAACTAGGAAGAAGCTAATAATTGGAAATAGTCATTTTTGTGGAGTATAAGGAAATCTGGAAAATTTTAAGTAAGTTAAAGTGAGTTTTTGGTCAACATCAAATGACCATAACTCCTAGATCAGGATGAGTTAGGTGTAGTTCCAGATATGGTTGGAAAGCTCTTGGAATGATCTTTCCAACGCCACCGAGTTTGCGCGATTCCGAGTTTGTATGAGTAAGTGCCCTTTGGAGGTTGGGCTGTTGGATTAAGGAAAGTCTAATTCGGGTTTTGGAAGGGTAAATTAGTCTTTTCCTTACCTAATTATTCTATTTCGTTTTTAGGAATTAATTGGGGTAAAACAAGACTTTATTCAGTTTAGAAAAATTAGAATTCACGCTAGGGCTTGGAAAGGAGAAGAAAGAAGAGAAAAGAGGAGAGAAATCAAGAAATTGCCAAGAACGTTCAAGCTTTGCGAGTGGAATTCGTCGGGGGTGATCCCTACAAGGTATGTGAGATCACATAGTGTTGAGTTAGTTCACCCACACACCAAACTTGTTTCAATTCAGCAAAACTTGGAGTTGTTTGAATGTTAGAAAGTGAAGTTCTTGAAGAACATTGTTGAATTCTTGTTGGTTGATTGTTAAATGCCTAGTGTTGATTTGATTCATATTTCCGGGTTGTTTTTCGAGTTAAATCTATTGGGTATTGAGGGTACTAATGATCCTAAGTGTTTGGGGAAAGAACTATGGAAGTTTAGAGGGTTTAGAGATGAAAAACGAAGGAGAAAAATCGGGGATTTTCTGGGCAAAGACTAGGGGCGTCGTGCTTGCCAGAGCGCCACAAAAATTCCTCTGAACTTTGGCCTCTAGCACGTCGCGCCAGCTAGAGCGCCTCAGGAAATTCTCTAAACTTTGAGGGCTGGCGCTCCGCGCCTCTCAGAACGCCAGGGACGCCAGTTCTCCCCATTCGTTCCCCACCTTTTCGTACGTGTTCCTTAGCAATGTACCTATGTTTTCTAGTTGATTCCAACACTCTAAGGTACATCTAAACATCATGAGATCATGAACCTTGAATCTAGAATCCAACTCAAGGAAAATTAGGATCAAAGTCAAGACAAGTAATAATCAAGTCAAGAGAAGTTCTTAGAGTTTTCCAAAAGTCTTTTGCAAACGTTTTAACTTTGTTTTAAGACTTAAGTTTTGAGTTTAGTAAAAAGTAAAGTTGAAATTCATTTCTTCAAAAGTATATGGGGACTATGTATTCCCAAAGAGATTTAAAATGTTTTTCACATTTAAATAAGAACGGAAACTGAGATTTCCAAAGAGCCTTCGGGCTAGTTTTCAGAAAAGAGTAATCACTTTCTAAATGAAGCAATAGAGGAAACTTTGATTTCCAAGATAGCCTTTGAAATAAGTTTTTGAGAACTAATCTCAAATCACAGAAGAAGTATGTTTTTAAACATAAGAGCTAGTATGTTTTGGGAGTAGTATTGAGCACCGAATTGGGGGGCGAGCATGAGTTTAGATAACTCACGTCTCCAAAAACCATGTAGCCACCATGGGTAGAAAAGGGTCATACTTTTTAGATGAACCCTTTTCACAATAGACTAGTGGATCCACTTAGTAGTTCAGGTCCTATACCTTTGGCCGGGTATAGGGTGCGCTGGAAGCGTGAGGTAGATCGTTGTATCATCACTATAGCTCTTATGTGATGGTTGTCGGTTAGAGAAACTCCCACAGAAGTTATTGTATTTTTATATACATCAGGTTATTGTATTTTTGCATACATTTCAAAGTTATGATTGTATCATTGTATATACACAGAGTTGACATCATGTTTTTAAACAACTTTTCTTTATATTGCACTTGTTTTAAACTGCTTTATATTGAAATGAGTTCAGTTAAGGTAAGTGTTTCTTTCAGATTCTCGTTCAAGCCTATGTTGTTTTAGCACTCCAACTCGCATACTCGTATATTCAATGTACTGATGACAGTTGGCATGCATCTTCTTATGATGCAAACGCAGACACAGGTAACTAGGATCGGCATTTCAGCGCACCGTTGATCCAGTGAGCAGTTCAGAGTCAGTCGGTGAGCCTCCTTGCATTCCGGAGGATCTATTTTCATTGCTTTCTAGTTAGTTCATTAGGATGTTGTGGGGATTGTCCCAAAATCCATCTCAGTTGTTTTAGAGGCTTCATAGACAGTTAGATGTTAATCCTTTGAATCTTTTCATTATCATCTCTTATTGTTAAAACTTGGGTTGCCACTTTTGGCCAAGTTGAATGTTTAATCTTTAAAACATTCTCAGTTATTTTATTATCTAGTTCAGTTAAGTTCATTGATCATTATAGATATGAATATTGTCTTCCGCTGAGTTAAGTAAGCCAGATCAAGGGTTCGCTTGGGGCCAGCAATGGCTTTTGAGTGTCAGTCCCGCCCAGGGTGTAGGCTCGGGGCGTGACATTCTTCTTCATTCTTTATACATCACAATCTCAAAGCACAACTTTTCTTTTTGACTAGGAATTAGGTTAATTCTCATAGATTTGTTAGTGAATAATTGTATTTTGTGATAATTTTACTAAAGGAAGAATCTAAAAATAATTTCGGATAAACCTAAATAAATAAATCCTTAAGTTATGTTTAGGTTATTTTGGTTGATTGTTTCTATCTTTTCTATTTTTTTACTTTGTTAAAGAAATTTTGGTTGTTAATCAATTTTTAGGTTTGGTTGTAATTGCAGCTTTATGAGTATGGTGGTTCTAGGTAATGGGTGAAAAAAAAGAGGAAATTGAAAACGGCGAGGAAGATTGATCAATTTTTGAATTTGGTGAAGATGACAACTTTATGAGTGTGGTGACATTGGGTAATGATTTTGAAAAAAAAGAGTGGAAATTGAAGATGGTGAAGAAGAAAAAAATTATATTAGAAATGGTGATGGTGATATTTAGTGGTGGATGATGAAGAAGAAGAAGAATTGTAGGTGATATGGCGGTAGTGAAGATCAAAGAATCAATAGTGAATAAGGTAGCCGTATATGGTTTTTTCGTGAGATAAAAGATGGAGTGGATGAGATTTTGTGTCACAACCTAGGGGTACACCCTAGATGTAACATGGCATACTTGACCCCGAAGGGTCTCATACAAGCTCTTAACATATCATAACATAAGATCATAGAAAAGTAAGGAAAGTTTTAAAAAAAAATTATCCATACAATTGAAGTCTTTCATAAAAGCAAGCGGAAGTCTTTACTACACTTTTGTCTCAAACCATCTAATACAACTTTGAATAAAACTCTTGGGACATAGCCCATACAATAGTTTCAACATGAAAATAAAGACATAAAGGAAATAGTGGGTTTTGTTCTCGAAGCTATGAGGACTCACCAACTCTTGAACTCCTTTGCTCCTTAGAAACTTAGCTTCAAGATTGGAACTCAAATCTCTGAACCCTACATTTGATGAGAATGTAGAAAAAGTATATGTTAGTACAAAATGTACTAAATATGTTAGCTATCATAACATCATAGGAGCATGAGATAAGGGTTAGTCAACATATATAAGACATAATCCATAATCATATGAAATACTTCACGAAACATCAATTATAAGCATAAGAGACAATATCATAATCATAAGTAAAGTCTCTAACATAAGCATGATATAAGTATTATTCAACTCTTAGTCATTCATATCATAATAAGACCACTCTCAAGTAACCTTAAAGCATACTTGTGCAATGCATGAATGACATCCCATAATACCATCCAAGCTAAGTATCCATTTTTGGTCATCTTAAACATAGTCCATAATCATAGTCAAGTCTTAGGCTTTCCTATCATAAGAGCACTATACTCCTAAGTAACCTCAAAGAATGTTTGTGCAATGCATGAATAGCATCCCATAATACCATTCACAATAAGCATAACCTTGAAGTCACCATATGCATACTTACCATTCATTTGGTCTCATTCTTAGCTTACTTCATATAGACAAGGGAACTATCACCTTTAGTCAATCATATTATGAAAGGCAACTATAGCAACAACCCAAGCTAAACATACATCATATAAGAGAACACTTCATAAGTAGCTTCAAGTCATACTTGTGCAATGCATGAATAACATCCCATAATATTATTCATACTAAGTACCACCTTAGGATATCATACCCAAATGATTACTATTTATCATTCTAGACCACCAAAGAATAGCACCCTATTAGGCTAGACCAAGCTATCATCCTGCTAACATAACTATATTATGCTAAACTAACTACCTTGGAAGGCATACTATCATGCAATCCCAAGCTATTCTAGGAAGGGTACAAGTGTTCCATCCTAGCTACCATGAAATAGTCTTAGACCAACTAAGTCATGCTACCCTCACAAGCACACTATGATGTTAATGCAAGCTACCCTTAGGAGAGTATGATTCCTCAATCCTAAGCTACCCTTAGGAGAGTATGTGTCCTCAATCCTAAGCTACCATGAAATAGTCTTGGCCTAACCAAGTAATGCTATCATGAAAGCATTCTAAAATGCTAGTTCAAGCTACCCTTAGGAGAGTGTGGATCCTCAATGCTAAGCTACCAATATTGGTCTTGTCTTACCAAGTCAAGCTATACATGAAGGGATCATATGTCACAACTTCAAGTTATTCTAATCTAACATGCTTTGATTCATTTTAGGTGATTAGCTTTTCAACCTAGAGTCATTCTATGCGAGAGAACCTTGCATCTCCTAGCATATTTATGTCTAAGTGTGTAAGTGAGAATATGCTTTCAACAATACACAACAAGATCACATCATATTAGCTTTACTCTCAAATCCCTAACATTCATGGCTACAAGCCTTACTCACAAAGCTTTACTTCTTACAATCATTATTCATACCTAGATTTCAAGGTATTCTAATCACATTCTTCATTAGTAGGTGATTTTAGTCATAATTCATCATAAAGGTTCAATTTCAACCTTACTAGTCATGATCCATCATATACACTATAGTCTAATTCAATTCATGTCTATATGTTCCTAATCTTGAACAATTACTACACATGACATTAATTAATTTTAGAAGATCACCTATGAATCCTCAATTTCACCTCTCATGGCATAAACCCACATAATATCAATTCTATCACTTAGACTAGGGTTAACCATGGAAAATACATAATATCATAATTCAATTCTAAATAAATCATAATTAAGTATTATCCACTCAATTGGAATCATACTTAAACACTACCCACAATGTAGGAAGAAACTCTATCTAGAATTGGGTTTTGTCTTCACAATTGGGGGAAATATGGGGGGCTCTATAGGTGAAAAATACATAGATGAATAAGCTAACATACCTTGATTCAAATCCCTCACAAAAGCTTGCAACTATGGAAGAAATCAGCCCTAGCTTCCTTCCTTCTTCTTCTTCCTCTTCCTCTTCCTCTTCCTCCTCCTCCTCTTCTTCTTCCTCTTCTTCCTCCTCTTCCTCCTCCTCCTCCTCCTCCTCCTCCTCCTCCTTCTTCTTCTTCTTCTTCTTCACTTAGAGAGAGAATTTCTTGAGGGAGAGTAAGTTTTGGGGTCTTGAAATTATGTCTAGAATTAATGTATTTAGGGGTCTATTAGGTTTATATGGCTGGTCTAATAACTAATTAACCGACCTCACTTAACCCCTAACTAATAATGAATTAACCCCTAAGCCCCAACTTAAAATAATTTCAATTAAAATCTAATCCCACCCACGAGACCACACCCACGGATCGTGGGTGGGTCCACGAACCATACTGGCCACTCGTGGGTGATGGTCTGGGGCTCAACATGCAGGGGGAACTAAGGCCTTGACCTACAACCCCTTCCCACGGGGCGTGGGTCCATCCACGGCTCGTGGATGCCCTTCGTGGGAGGCCACTATTTTTGACAGCTTTTGGGCTGTTTTTAGGGTCCTCCTCAAGGACTCTTTGGTTGGTCCTTGGGGGTCTTACCTTGACGTCCTAATCCTAAAACCCTCATTCTAAGTACGGGAAATCATTTTACGATTCTATTTCTCATATCGAATCCTAAAACCCTAACACAGGGCTCTAGAACTCTCTAGTTTTAACAAAAAAAAATGAACTCTCTAGTTTAGCTTAATTACTAGTTTCGGGGTATTACATTCTGTGATGAAAAAGGTATAATTATTAGAGAATTTTAATAATTAATTAGAGATTAATTAGTGTAAAATATTGTTAACAAAAGAAAAGTAATTAATAAAGAAATAAAATATTTTTTTTTATAAAAAATCATTTCTGACATGGCACTAACGTAGCGTTGATGTGGTGACGAGTGTATTACACCACACCCTATGAGAGCAGTATTACACGTATCAGGGTGGTACTAAATTCACTTTCTAATGGTGTGTAATAGGTCATCATGATAGTTTAAGCGTGTAAGTCACTTTTCGATGTAAGTTCAGGGGGAAATTTATGCCTTTAGTGGTATAGAGAATCATAAGATAGCATCATAAGGTCTTAAATTTTGGGATTTTCATAACTCATAGTTCTAAGGTCATAAATCATAATATAAGTATTCCAAGAAAATATTAAGAGATCGCCGAAGAGTTATCAAGAAGTTATAAAGAAAATCATTAAAGTAGTTCTCAAGATAAGAATTTCTTCTTTTGAGTAATCATACATAATTTCATGTAGAAGATCATAGAAAACACATGTGTAAAAGAATTATCAAGAAATTAAAATACTTTCATAGAGGAAATCTTGTAAAAACTCATGGGTAATTAAAGAATTATCAAGAAATTAATTGAAATACTTTTATGGAGAGTTCTTGGGGGTTCATGAAGAATAAGAGCAATTCAAGAATATGGAGTTTCATTCTAACCCTAATTCATTCATGAAGGATTCTTTTGATTCATGAAAACACAGTGTGGGGAAGAACAAGGTGTTACACGTGGAGATAGTCTTACCTACTTTAATGATGAAACTTGATGAAGAACTTTGGAAGATGAACTCTGGCCTTGAAGTTTCTTGAAGTTCTTGAGCGTAGGAATTTATGAGTGAATGAGATGATGTAATTATGAAAAATTGATTTTTTACACGTTTAAAGCCATTTAGATATAACTCCCTCCAAAGATTTTCAAGACAAGAATACCCTAAAAAATAAAAACCAGAGTTGGAAGATGAAATTTCATTTAAATAGGCAGTGAGGTTTGCTTCCACTCTGTCATGGACCGGGTCATGGACTTCCACCGGATTGGAGCATCTTTGATAATAAGTCATTATGTCTCACGTACTTCGGACTCTCATTGACAAATGGTCGATGGAGTTGGAAAGAAGACTCATCGACCTTTAATTTGAAAGGTTATAAATCACCTAACTCTTCATATTATAAGAGATATGGTCATTTAAAGTTGACCCTTATATGAACTCATGTGAAAACTTAGTCAATAGGAAGGGTTTGAACTTGACTTTGTGATAGAAATTCCTTATGACTCTAAACCACATCTGATACACTTCTCACACATAGGAATGAACCTTAACACATGTATAAGTAGGATATAATCCGACTCAAGGTAATACACTCATGACGAATGATCCAAATCTTTAGCATAGAATTTACGAGGTGTAACAACTACACTAGTGGTGGTAATTTTAGTCCATATTTATAAAATCAATCCATTTTATTCATAATTCAATGAGTTGGATCACTTGTATTTCGGTTGGATATATATGGATTTCAAATCTATTGTTAACCTATAAGATCGACACAATATAGGTAAAATACAAGTATCCATATTTGACCATGGTAAGCCAATTCAAACTTGATATATTTCTGTAAGAAGGAACCAAAAATACATATTTTAATTAATTGAAGGTTAAATATATTGAGTCATTTTCTGGAAATTTGTATTATCATATCCGTTCCTAATAAAATCACGTTTGTCTCTTCTTATGCTTTCAGATTAGTTTTATTTACTGTTTTTTCACTTTTTTTTTCCTTTACTTTTTCCATTAGTTTTCTTCCAATGTTTTAATGCAAAAATAAAGAAATATAAATCGATCAGAAGAAGTCATTTTTTTTAAAAAGTGCAACGAGGATTATTATACACCATCTTATCCTGCAAAAAAATTTAATTTTTTTTTTGTAAAATCGGACCACAAGACTATTGTACGCTACCTTACCCTGCATTTCTACAAGAAACTGTTTTCTTAGCTCGAACTTATAACCCCTAGACAAGCTAAGTCTGAAATTGAATCTTATAACTGGTGATGAATATATCTTTTGTGAGTTTGTATGATATCTTTTTATTTATTTATAGAGTTTCATGAAAATAATGTTATTTTTCTTTTAATTTTGTTTTAACAGATATTTTTGACGATTTAAGTGCCGAATGTAATTATACATTTATCATATCATAATTAATAAATACACTTTAAAATATATTTTGAAGACATGAAGAAAGAAATAGATAAGAAGAAGTAAAATAAAAAAGAAAAAGAAATGAAGAAGCTAAGAACTTAATACAATTCTCCACGAATGAAAAAGGAGTAAAAATGAGTTAAATCATTTTATTCCATATATTTGACCAAATTCATTTTTACTGAATTAGCATTCAATTCATTTTAAATGTATTATATTTATCCAATAAATAAAATTTCAAAAAATAAGTTCATTTTAGAATTGTAAAATGAGAATTGTCTTGGTATTTGAAATTATATAGTGATAGTTCTTCTCTTGATTCATTAATCAAGTGAAGGACTTTGAATTCAAGTTAGTCCTTTTAATAAATCACAACTTTAAATTTATTTTATTAATTTTACACAACTAATTCATTAATCAATTGAAGGACTTAGAATTCAAGTTAGTCCTTTTAATAAATCACAACTTATATAAGTGCTTTTTATTTTTTTATGGTAAATATTTTATTAATTTTATACAACTTTAAATTTTCATATAATAAAAGAAGTAAATATGGAAAAAATTAATAAAATTTCTTCTACTAGCTCTATGAAAGGGAAAAACAGAAAAATTAGGAAACAAAACTGCTACATAAAATTAGTACATTTTATTTATATTTTAATGAGTTAGATCAAAATATGAATATCAAATCTACTGTTAACTTATAAGAATATAGACAATAAATATACTTTTTAAATACTCCATTTTAAAGACATAAAAAAATAGATAAGAAGAACTAAAATAGGAAAAAAGAAAAATGGAAAAACTAAATAAAAGTCCATAAATGAACAAAGAAGGGTAAAAATGGGTCAAAGAATTGGTTGAAACGAGTTTATCCAAATTTATTTTTACTGACTAAAATTCAACCCATTTTTAAATATGACCCTATCTGCTCATTTATCATGACTCCTATACATACACTAAGAAAAGAGGTCACATTCAAGAAAAAAAACAGTGTGAAATAATTGTAATGGAGGAAAAACAAGCGAAATTTAAGTGGCAGAGAGGTAGAACATTGGGGAAAGGAAGCTATGGTTTTGTTTCATTGGCTTCTATTGATACCCCTTCTCCTATGATACCATCTCTCATTGCCGTTAAATCTTGTATGTTGAACCGCTCTCAGTCTCTTCGAAATGAAAGGGAATTCTTAAGAATGTTTGAGGATTGTCCTCAAATTATTCGATGTTTTGGATTTAATGTCACCTATGAAGATGACTTATATCTTTACAATTTGCTGCTGGAATTTGCCTCAGCTGGAAGCCTAGCTGATCGTATTAATGAACGAGGATTGCCTGAGTTTCAAGTCCAAAAGCACACAAAGAATATTCTTTTAGGGCTCAGTTTGATTCACAAAAAGGGGATCATTCATTGCGACATAAAACCCCAAAACATTCTCCTTACTACTGATGGTGCTGATGGTATGGCCGAGGTGGCAAAGATAGCTGATTTCGGACTTTCCATAACTTTGGAGCAGAACAGGAAAGAAAACATGGGGCACCGAGGAACTAAAAGGTATATGGCACCTGAAGCTCTAATTAAGGAGAAGTACTACCCAGGAGTTGATATTTGGTCACTTGGATGCACTGTTTACGAGATGATCACTGGGAAACCCCTATGGGAATCATCCAATTCAGATCAGATGTTGGACCGAATTAAGTATAAGGAACCAAATATTGAGAATCCCAAACTGTCTACTGAGGCAAAAGATTTCCTGAATAATTGTCTGGTCAGGAATCCAAGTGCGCGTTGGAGTGCAGACATGCTCTTGAATCACTCGTTTCTGAAATCAGTTGACGATGTCCAGCCTCCAGATACGAAGAAGAGGCTTTGTGATGGCATGTCCTTGTTACGCAAGAAACGCACAAAGACAGCATTCAGGACACAGCCACACATTCGTGATTTGGTTATACAACTTGATTCAGATTCTAAAGACGGAAACTCGTGCCCAAATTAAAGCTGCTAGCTAGTTTCTGATTGACTATAGAAAGTTGGTTTGTAATGTATTTAAAGTAAGAAGTAGATGTGAGCCTGTGACTAAAATGATCTCAGGTGTAAACCCCTTTAGTTTAATTATCCTCAGCCTGTGAGCTGTGACTATGAATTAGGTTCTTCGTCTCCATAATTATCCTTCTTGTGTTGTGTTGCATAAATCAGAATGTTATATGAAATATTCCAAACCATGTGTTATGTTCATCATTTGTATTTTTGTTGATTTAATCTTTGTAACTTTATTTTTTTGGTCATCTATCTTGACTCTCTAATTGAGTTTTGTTGGTATCTGTTAGGTTTCAGATCAATAATATTGAACATGACTGATACTCCACAAGAGTGGTTAGTAATGTAACTCATAATAAATGATTATATACTCCCTAATTAACAATGAGTTACTTAAATAGAAAAAAAGAGAAAAAGTTTAAATTTATCTATACAATACTCGAAATTGTTCAATTTTGCCTTTCGTTACATTTTTTTTTTGTCTAACCCCACTTGTGTGACCAGGTAAAAATCTCATTTTTTCCTTTATCGTTTAATTATATGTAAAACTTTATTAAAATCATAACAGAGTAGTATATATGAATCCATAATTTTAAATTCATAAAAATTAAATCATGAATTCGCCTTTATTTTCTCCCATTTATGTGAGCTTCTTAATTAATGCACTAATTTATTCATGGAACAAGGCAAAATTGTACATCTGTATATTATGCATCTTTAATTAAATGCATATGTTAGACTTGGACCAAGAATGAGGCAAAATTAAACTCTTTGTTATCTAGCTTAAAATGAAATGGACCTTTTATTATATTATATGATACTTATAATTAGCAAAGTCTAATGAACTTTTTATTACAAAAATAATTATTTTAACATTTTCTACTCTTTGTTATCTAGCGCAAAAGGGACGAAAAAATCATTTATGATGAGTAACTATTACAGTATTACTAACCACTTTTGTGGATGGTCAAATAAAATTCAATTTCAAATTATAGAAAATGTGAATAAGTTATCCTCCAAATTTGCTCAAGCATTTTGATAAATTATTCAACCTGAGCAATCTCAATTATTTAAAACTTCTGGTTCCTTAGTAAAGTTCAATGATTTTTGTTACTACAATTTACAAAACACAGTTAAGTACATTTCAATGATATATGTATTAAAACTGAATGATTTTTATGCTGCAAGAAATAATCTAGTAAAAATAAAATAAAAAATATGTAATCACGTGTGAAATCAATCCATTAAACTCTGCTGATTGGATGGTTATTACAAATTATTTTATAATGTATCATATTGTGTTGCTTTAATAAACATTATGAAAATTGAACAATTGATAGTTGAAGTGTGTTTTAATAAATAGTTGATCGATGATAATAGCTAGTTGTATTATGATGGTTATATATTGTTGATTAGGTATCAAATCTAAAGTATGTGTTTAAACCCTCAAATGGAAAATGAATCCAGTGACACCACTTTCATTCATAGAGCATATATATCATCAGGAGAATTCTGTATTATTCACCATCTATAATTGCAACTACAACAATGTTTTATGTCATCAATGAGATTAAGCCTTGCAATGCAGTGGATTAGCTTAACCAACTTATGGGTATACTTAAAGTCAGAAAGGTTTGCACTCTTTAACATTGAGTTTTATTTTCTGTATAGACCTCTTTGGGCTTCTTAGTAATACCTTATAGTACTTGATTAATTAGCACCATTATGCCCATTTGTTTTGTGTGTCACTGAAGTTGTTGATCTATATACCACAAATGGAAGTAAATTATAGTTGAAAATATAATGAATAAAAATAAATTATAATAAATATTTAGGCTAAGGCGCGAAAATTTCGCTCTTTAAATTCACTGTGGTTGCATGTGTCTTTTTTTAGTTTGTTTCTGTAGGCTTTTAGGTTTAGAGAATATTTTTCCTTTCGCGTCGTTTATTCATCTCATAATAGAGGTATATATAGATACAACTAATACTTTGTTGACAAGTAGAATTAGAGTAGACTTAGGACTAATACTTGACCCCTACTCCAAGATATATATATTTATATAATAGTTCTAGTTTCAACACTCTCCCTCAAGGCGGTGCATATATGTCTATCATGCCTAACTTGCCAATCATCTCATGGAAGACCTTCCCTGATACAGCCTTGGTGAGTACATCTCCCAGCTGACTTTCAGACTTGACAAATGGAAAATGTATAATCTTTTGATCTAACTTGTCCTTAATGAAGTGTCGATCAATTTCAACATGCTTAGTCCGATCATGTTCAACATGGTTCTGTGCTATTTGAATTGCGGCTTTGTTATCACAGAATAAGTTCATAAGAGATATGGTCATTTAAAGTTGATCCTTATATGAACTAATGCCAAAACTTAGTCAGTAGGTAAGGTTTGAACTTGATTCTGTGATAGAGATCACTTATGACTCTAAACCACATATGATACACTTCTCACACATATGAATGAACCTTAACATATGTATAACTAGGATATAACCCGACTCAAGTTAATACACTCATGACGAATGATTCAGATCTTTAGCATAGAATTTACGAGGTGTTACAACTACACTAGTGCTGGCAATTTTAGTCCGTATTTATAAAATCAATCCATTTTATTCATATTTCAATGAGTTGGATCACTTGTATTTTGTTTGGATATATATGGATTTCAAATCTATTGTTAACCTATAAGAGTATCGACACATATAGGTAAAATATAAGTATCCATATTTGACCATGGTAAGCCAATTCAAACTTGATATATTTCTATAAGAAGGAACCAAAAATACATATGTTAATTAATTGAAGGTTAAATATATTGAGTCATTTTCTGGAAATTTGTACTTCTTATGCTTTTCGATTAGTTTTATTTACTGTTTTTTCGCTTTTTCTTTTTCTTTTTCCATTATTTTTTCCAAATTTTTAATGCAAAAATAAAGAAATATAAATCGATAGGAAGAAGTCATTTTAAAAAAAAATAAAATGCAACGAGGTTTATTGTACACCACGTTATCCTGCAAAAAATTTAATTATTTTTTTTGTAAAATCAAACCACAAGAATCTATTGTATGTCACCTTGCCCTGCATTTCGTCAAGAAATTATTTTCTTAGCTCGAAGTTATAACCCCCTAGACAAGCTATGTTTGAAATTGAATCTTATAAATGGAGATGAATATATCTTTAGTGAGTTTATATGATATCGTTTTTTTATTTATAGAGTTTCATGAAAATAGTGTTATTTTTCTTTTAATTTTGTTTTAACAGATTTATTTGACGATTTAAGTGCGAAATTGTAATTATACATTTATAATATCATAATTAATAAATACACTTTAAAATATACTTTAAAGACGTGGAGAAAGAAATAGATAATTAAGAAGAAGTAAATTAAAAAAGAAAAAGAAATGAAGATGCTAAGAACTTAATAAAATTTTCCACGAATGAAAAAGGAGTAAAAATGAGTTAAATCATTTTATTCCATATTTGACCAAATTCATTTTTACTGATTACCATTCAATTCATTTTAAATTTATTATATTTATCCAATAAATAAAATTTCAAAAGATAAGTTCATTTTAGAATTGTAAAATGAGAATTGTCTTATTAGGATTTGAAATTAAGTAGTGATAGTTCTTCACTTGATTCATTAATCAAGTGAAGGACTTAGAATTCAAGTTAGTCCTTTTAATAAATTACAACTTATATTAGTGCTTGTTATTTTATGGTAAATATTTTATTAATTTTATACAACTTTAAATTTTCATATAATAAAAGAAGTAAATATTGAAAAATTTAATATTTTATTGATGGCATGTCCTTGTTACGCAAGAAACGCACAAAGACAGCATTCAGGACACAGCCACACATTCGTGATTTGGTAATATAACTTGATTCAAATTCTAAAGACAGAAACTAGTCCCCAAATTAAAGCTGCTAGTTTCTGATTGACTATAGAACGTTGGTTTGTAATGTATGTGAAGTAAGAAGTAGATGTGAGCCTGTGACCAAGATGGTCTCAGGTGTAACCCTTAAGTTTTAATTATCCTCAGCCTGTGAGCTGTGACTATGAATTATGTTCTTCATCTCCATAATTATCCTTCTTGTGTTGTGTTGCATAAATCAGAATGTTATATGAAATATTCCAAACCATGTCTTATGTTCATCATTTGGTTTTTGTGATTTAATCTTTGTAACTTCATTTTTTTGGCATCTATCTTGTCTCTCTAGTTGAGTTTTGTTATGTTTTGGTGGTATCTGTTAGGTTTCAGATCAATAATATTGAACATGACTGATAAATTAACGCTAAAAATCATAAAAATTTAAATCATGAATTCGCCTATATTTTCTCCCATATATGTGAGCTTCTTAATTAATGCACTAATTTATTCACGGAACGAGGAAAAATTGTACATCTGTCTGCATTCTACATCTTTAATTAAATGCATATGTTAGACCAAGAATGAGGCAAAATTAAACTATTTGTTATCTAGCTTAAAATGAAATGGACCTTTTATTATATGATACTTATAATTAGCAAAGTTGAATGAGTTTTTCATTACAAAAATAATTATTTTAACATTTTCTACTCTTTGTTATCTAGCGTTAAAGGGACGAAAAATCATTTATGATGAGTTACTATCACTAACCACTCTTGTGGATGGTCAAATAAATTTCAATCTCAATTATTTAAAACTTGTGATTCCTTAGTAAAGTTTAATGATTTTTATTACTACAATTTACAAAACCCAGTTAAGTAAATTTCAATGATATATGTATAAAAACTTAATAATATAATGTTTATGCTGCAAGAAATAATCTAGTAAAAATAAAAGAAAAATTATGTAATCACGTGTGAAATCAATCCATTAAACTCTGATTGGATGGTTATTACAAATTATTTTATAATGTATCATTGTGTTGTTTTAATAAATAAAACATTTGGATAGATTGTATCGTTCTCGATCGTTACATAATGTCACACATCAATAATTAATAATTTGAATGATAAACCTACAAGAAAAATATGGTTCACATAGAACTACCATTCAGAACAAAGAAATCAGAACAAGAGTGTGAAAAAGACTTCATCTTTATTAGAATGTGACTTGTTTTGGGAAGATGATGAGATTGAAACTTTATTATCAAGAGAATGCCTTTTCTTTATTGTACTAGTTTAGTTTCAAATGGGTTTTTGTTGGGGGTAAGAAAAGAGTCTTTGGAATGGATGTTGAATGTCATTGACCACTATGGTTTCAATGCTTTGACTGATGTATTAGCAGTGAACTATTTTGATTGATTTATTTCTGGAGTTTGTTTTCAAAAGGATAAACCATGGATGAGTAGTCAGCTTGTCTTTCCATTGCTGCCAAAGTGGAGGAGATTCAAGTGGCCCTTTTGTTGGACCTTCAAGTATGTAGCTATGTTTTGTTGATTAAGATAGTGTCAATGATTAAAAGGCACATAAAAGTACTCTATTTTTTTGAGTTTTATACGTGAATTATTAGGTATGAGAGTTTCCTGCCTAAATTGTGATCAACTATTTATCAGAATGTACCTCAGATCATCTATTTGTTGTTCCCTTTTTCTACTTGAAATATCTATCACCAACATTCAGGTAGGAAAATGGAACAATTTGTGTTTTAATAAATAGTTGATCGATGATTAGGTATCAAATCCAAAGTATGTGTTTAAGGCACAGATTATTCAGACAATAGATATTATGGTGTTGTCCACCCTCAAATGGAAAATGAATCTAGCGAAACCACTTTCATTCATAGAGCATATTTATCATCAGGAGAATTCTGTATTATTCACCATATATAATTGCAACTACAACAATGTTTTATGTAATCAATACGAGATTAAGCCTTGCAATGCAGTGGATTACCTTAAGCAACTTATGGGTGTACTTAAAGTCAGAAAGGTTTGCACTCTTTAACATTGAGTTCTATTTTATTTATTCGACCTATTTGGGCTTCTTAGTAATACCTTATAGTACTTGATTAATTAGCACTATTACTATGCCTCTTTGTTTTGTGTGTCACTGAAGTTGTTTTAGTAGAAATTAAAAATTATAAAAAAATAAAATTGACGCATTAAGATTCACATTGCACCAATTTATGCAGCTCCCAGGGCGGAGCTACATGTGTACTAAGGGTTCATCAAACCCCCTTCGTCAAATATTACTTATAGCTTATGAATATATAGATTATAATAGATGTTGAATTTTCTTGATTTTTTTGTGTTTTTTTAATGAGAAACTTTCACATTTAGCAAACATAAAAATCATATTTGTATGCTATAGCTTATGTTTGCTATGGAGCATCAGATTGTATAAATCGTTGGGGGCATCAGATTTGTATAAAATCGTTGGCAGCCTCTCATTTGTATAAATCGTTGGCACCCTCTCGTTTGTATAAAATCCGTTTGGCCAACCTCTCAACTTTCGAATTTTTAATGTGAGTTCTATATATGTCATAAAAATCGTTGGCAGCCTCTCATTTGTATAAATCGTTGGCACCCTCTCGTTTGTATAAATCGTTGGCAACCTCTCAATTCAATTTTATGTGATTCTATATATGCATAAAATCTGAATTTATATACAATTGAATCGAAATAAAACGTTTGTATATCAAATCTCTCTCTCGTTTTATACAAACACAAATTATACATTGTATTTTGTATAATCTGTGTTTGTATAAAGACAAAAGAGAACTGGGCAGGGAAATATTTGAATTGTATAATTATAAGTGTATATGACGAAGATATATCTATTTGCATGTGTATATACAATTTCTCTCGCTTTATACAAACAGAAACACAATCTATACATTTGTGTTTGTATAAAAGTGAGAGAGGCGAGGGAGAGACTGGCGAGCGAGAGAGGGAGAGTGGCGAGCAAGAGAGGGAGAGTGGCCGTAACACCCCAGAAAATTTTGAGCTAAGACTCGAACCGTTCTTCGTAGTGAGTGAGATTTTTGCAAGGAATTTAATTTTTTTGAGTATTAAGGTCACTAGATGTAGCACCTTAAGTTCCAAGAAGAACCAAAGAGAGTTCATTCAAGTCATTCCTAAGTTTTTCTTAAGTTTTGGGTCAACTTCAAACGACCATAACTCCTAGTAAAAATGAGTTAGGTGAGATACAAGATTGAAAATTAAAGCCCCTAGAGTCCTCTTTCCAACGCCGCTGAGTTTGCTAAATTCCGAGCTCTGAGTAAAGAGTTATGACTGATTTACTAACGACGTGCAAACCTGGCAGCAGCTCCGCGATGGCTCCGCGAAACGGAGCCAATACGGACCTCACTACCTGGTGAAATATTATTCCGACTTCCAGCCCATTTTAATTATTTCTTTAAGGGTATTTTCGTCCTAAAAACCCTTAGGAGGTCATCTAAATTGCCCTAAACGTGTAGAAAACCAGTTTTTCATAAATCAAATCCTTTCATCCACTCCAAAAAATTATACGCTCAAGGGATTCAAGAAACGCTAAGGCTAGAGTCCATCTTCCCAGATTTTCTTTCAAGTTCTTCAAGAAGATGGTTCCTTCAGGTATGTAAGCTTTCATAGTGTTGGGTTTGTTCGCCCTCACGCCAATCATGTTTAATTCTATCCTTGAATTCGTTTCTGAGATTGAATTATTAAGTTCATGAGAAGTTCTTGAGTTGTAGCCATTATTGAATGTCTTTGAGATCTTGAGGTGTGAATTTTTCAAACAAGTTGAGTTCCTTGATAGATTTTATATGGGTTTCATTGAAATCGTGCTGGGTTTGTGAATTTTGTGGACTTGGTCGATAAAACTACTTTGGGTGCGAGTTGAGTCGAGTTTGGGATAGGAAGAAAAAATTGGGCAGATAATTGCACCTAGGTCTACGTCGCAGAGGCGCTTAAGTTTTCAGCATCCAGTCGATCACCCCTCTCTCCGCGTCGCGGAGAGAATACAGAGTCCTCTGCCTCAAAAATATTTTAGCGACCAACAATTTAATTCCATCTTCGCGTTGCACCAGTGTTCTTTTTTGGCTCTTAGCCCATTCTTATGATCAATTATGTTAACCCTCCTAAATCATTGAGAGGTCCTACATTCCAAAGCATAACCCTTGAATCCATAATTCAAATTCAAGGTAGAGTTAAGAGCTAAGTCTTGAGAGTTCTTTCAAATATTTTGATAAAGTCCTTTTTAGAAGTCTTCTACAATTTCTAATAACTTGTTTCAAGACTCGAGCAAGTCAGTATGAGAGTGAGGAGAATGTATTCATGAGTCTACTTTGTTATCACGAGATCCTTCATATCATGAACCATAACTCTTGAATTCATAATTCACATTCAAGAGAGAGTTAAGAGTAGAGTTCAAGAAAGTCTTTGAGTTCAATTGTGAATCCTTTGATAACCACCATAGATTTGAGTTAAGTTTTGAGAAGTAAGTATGAGAATGAGAAGAGTCATATACCTAAGTTCCTTATTGATAGTTTGACCCTTGAGTCAAGTCGTTCATGCCCATAACTTCCGCATGAACTCTATCAATTTAGTATCTTTGAAAGGAGTAGTATCTTCAAGTTCTAAGTCTTGAGTATCGAGTTCCTAACCCTTCTGAGATTATAATCCTAATCATGGGACTATTGCCTATACCCATGAAGTCCATGAGTTGAGTTGTTCGTGCCCATAATTCCGCATGATCATTATATATAAGTCGAACAATCTTGCGATGAGAAGTATCTTTGAGTCCTTGAGTTGAGTAGTTCATGCTTATAATTCCGCATGAACCCTCTGAGTTGAGCATTCTTGAAATTAGTAGTATCATTGAAGTTCTTGAGTTCCAAGTATTTGAGTTCTATCTATGGTTATTGAAAACCTTGAATTGAGTCGTTCAAGTCCATAATTCGGCGTGAACCATATTTTTAAGAAGTCTTTTACAAATGTTTAAACTTTGTTTTAAGACTTAAGCTTTGAAGTTGAGTAAAGAGTAAGTTTGTGATGAAGTGTCATTATGTAGGAAATGACCAGGTGTCGGTGTTGAATAGAAGAGTAGGAGTATTCATGAGGTAATAGATCTAAGCTAGGCTTATGATTTTGAGGGAGAGCCCATAATATTCAAAGTGTTATAGAACTAATTAGACATCGATGTATAGTGAATGAGTGAATAGTACTCAAGTTGTGAAGGGAAATGTGATAGTAAATTGTAAGTATGAATACTAAGAGGTAAGGGTTGGCTATTTGTCATAAGGTCCTAGTGGACGAGTGTTTCTAAATTTGTATCTAGTAGTTGTAAGTTAGTATAGTAAGCGAGCAATCATATTGATATTCGGGTTTAGTCATAAATATTAAGCTTGAATTCGAGATGAGTGTCATGATCAAAAGAATGGCAACATTAGGGCGATGATGTTAGTCTTTAGATTTAATCTAGAAGACTTGACATGGAGTAGGTGAGAAATTGAGGTGATTATCTGCAATAGATATGAGTGGTACAAGTGAGAGACCTAACGTTTAGATAAGGGCAGTGAAGGGTGGCTAAGTCACAAGAGCATTAAGAGGTGTACCGAGATGGTATGTTACCGGATGAGGTTCCAATTAAGTTATGATTTTCCATGTGTACCTAGATAGCATAATTGAGTTGTTAATGTGGAATAGGTCCATAGATATCAAGTGTTAGCTTTAGACCTAAGGGGGAGATGATAAGAGGATAAATCAAGTCAAGTTATGATAATTTTTTAAGGAGCTGATTAGTAGGAGTCTATGGAGTTGTTAGAGTACTAAGCTTTAATGTAGTGTTGTTAAATATTTGGTTGTTCTTGATATGAGCCCAATATGTTGGTAGAGAGTAATAGTTTGGGATGAGATTTCCTATAGAGAGGTATATATTATGAACTTAAGGATTTAAGTTAAGCTTGAATATAGTAAGATCATACCATTAGACGCAGACCTTAGAAAGAGTAACCCATTCCATACCTAGTCCAGTCGTCATTCGAGGGCAAATGATTCCAAGGGGGAGTTATTGTAACACCCCAAAAAATTTTGAGCTAAGACTCGAACCGTTCTTCGTAGTGAGTGAAATTTTTGCAAGGAATTTAAAATTTCTTGAATATTAAGGTCACTAGATGTATCACCTTAAGTTCCAAGAAAAACCAAAGAGAGTTCATTCAAGTCATTCCTAAGTTTCTCTTTAGTTTTGGGTCAAATTTAAATGACCATAACTCCTAGTAAAAAATGAGTTAGGTGAGCCACAAGATAGAAAATTAAATCCCTTCGAGTCCTCTTTCCAACGACGCACAAACCTGGCAGTAGCACCGCGATGGCTCCGCTAGGGTTTCATTGAAATCATTCTGGGTTTGTGAATTTTGTGGAACAAAAGATCGGGCAGATAATTGTACATACGTCTGCGTCGCGGAGGCGCTTAAGTTTTCAGCATCCAGTCGATCACCCCCCTCTCTGCGTCGCGGAGAGGATATAGAGTCCTCTACCTCAAAAATATTTTAGCGACCAACAATTTAATTCCATCTTCGCATTGCGCTAGTGTTCTTTAATTTGGGTCTTTGCCCGTTCTTGTGATCAATTATGTTAACCCTCCTAAATCATTGAGAGGTCCTACATTCCAAAGCATAACCCTTGAATCCATAATTCAAATTCAAGGTAGAGCGTTACGTCTTGAGAGTTCTTTCGAACATTTTGATAAAGTCCTTTTAGGAGTCTTCTACAATTTCTAAAGACTTGTTTCAAGACTCGAGCAAGCCAGTATGAGAGTGAGGAGAATGTATTCATGAGTCTACTTTGTTATCACGAGATCCTTCATATCATGAGCCATAACTTTTGAATTCATAATTCACATTCAAGAGAGAGTTACGAGTAGAGTTCAAGAAAGTCTTTTGAGTTCAATTGTGAATCCTTTGATATCCACCATAGATTTGAGTTACATTTTGAGAAGTAAGTATGAGAATGAGAAGAGTCGTACACCTGAGCTCCTTATTGATATTTTGACCCTTGAGTCAAGTCGTTCATGCCCATAACTTCCGCATGAACT